>NC_050443.1:174400947-174700947 GCF_903995425.1 Onychomys torridus
GTAGAGTCTGGATACGGTGCAGCAGAGTGGGGCAATTCCACAGGGCTTAGGGATCAGGGTCTAATGAGCAAATAGGTGGCTTCTTTGCAGAGCTGAGCACATGTGGGTCAGCAAGCTCTTCTGTGAACCAGGGACCTGGACTCAGATGGGGTCAGGGGGTCTACAGCGTGGAAGCTGCTCAGAAGATGAATGTCCTCCAAATTGCCATCTAGCTATGAAGGTAGGGAAAGGAGTCAAGATGGAGGCATGGGAGCATGTCTTAGTCATGGTTTCTATTCCTATGAAGAGACACCATAACCTCAGCTACTCTTATAAAGGAAACATTTAATTGGGTGACCAGCTTACAGTTCAAGGGTTCCGTACATTATCATCATGGTGGGGAGCATGGCAATGTGCAGGCAGATGTGGTGTTATAGCTGAGAGTCCTACATCTTACAGGCAACAGGAAGTTGACTCAGACACTGGGCAGCATCCTGAACATAGAAAACCTCAAAGCCCATCCCTACAGTGACACACTTTCTCCAACAAGACCATACCTACTCCAACAAAGCCACACCTCCTAATAGTGCCACTTCCTGTAGGATTATGGGGGCCAATTACATTCAAACTACCACAGAGCATGTCTCTATTCTGCAGTGTGACATTTGAAGAGCTCTTCACCACTCCAAGTGAGCATAGGATAAGGCTGCACCTTCAGGCCTCAGCATTGCTCTTGGTTTCATACTGTGTACCAGGCACATCCATGTCCATTGTGCCTCTGTGGCCAACTCCCTCCTCCTCACAACCTTTTAAGTCACTACAGCGAGAAGAGGCTTGTTCGGTGCTGGTCTCATGTGTGGGGTGACAAGAGGCCCAGGTATCATGCACAAGGCCCTCCAATGTCCATTGGCTATCTTGTTCCTCTTGGCTGACCTGGTCCCAACCTCTTTACAAGGCCTGGTCAGTTTGCACTTTGGACAACCACCACTATGACCACGACCACCCTCCCGGCCCCTTCCTCTCTCAATGGCAGCCCTAGGGACTCAGTTTCTCACAAGCTCTGAGTGTACGCTCATCCTGGGATCTTAAAATTTTCTAGAAATCCTTCAGCCTGGAGTGCTCTTCTGCGGGGGATGGGATGACCCCTCAGTTCCCAGTGCCTCGTGGGGGGTGACTTGTCCCACCACCCACCACAGCTCCTTCTCTCTTGCACACATCGTATTCCTTATGATCCCTCTCTGATTTTTGTGAGAGCCTTGCCACATGTATCTTGCCCAACTTGGGGTATTCCTATTTACCCTCTATCTTCTTCACTGTGGAGAAACTTCAGGAGAACAAATTTCACCCAGGGGAATTCGTTGTTGGAGCCCCAGCACCCAGAACACAAGAATGTTTTTAATAGCTAGTTGTTAAATGAGTGTTAAGTGGAATGAATGAATGAATGAATGAGCGAATGAAAGAACAAGAGTGAGGGTTTGGGGATTTAGCTCAGTGGTAGAGCGCTTACCTAGCAAGCTCAAGGCCCTGGGTTCAATCCTCAGCTCAAAAAAAAGAACAAGAGTGGGCTTATACTGCCCAGTATTATCCTCACTGTTTGGCTTCTGTTTCCAGCTAAGTAGATATTTACCTGATTGTGCTTTTCTGGCCTCTGGTCCAAGGCTTCCTCTCCCTCCCTTATTTGTGTCTCTGGGTCTCTACAACTGTCATCAGCTGTTTCTCCAATGCAATTCAGCTCCTTCGACTTGCCTTCTACACCCCAGTTCAGTCCAGGAGGGCTCAGAGTTCCAATGGGAAACATTAAGACACCTCTGCTTCCCCCTGCACTATGCAAGATATCTATCAGCACCTTGGGCTGGAGGGCAAGCAGCCGAGCCTGACACACAGTAACCACACAGGCACCTAATCAAGGAGACCAGGCTAACTGCTCACAGTCACAGTCATTGTTATCATTCACTCATTCTTGCATACACTCATCCAACAGTGCTTAGAGCTGATGTTCTTCTAGATATCAGGGATGTTAAGTGAGCAAATTAACCATTGTGGTTTCTAGAAACCACTGCAGAATTAGATAATGCAAGGTCACACTGAAGTAGTGAGCCATGGGTTAGGGGGAAGTGGTGTCCTTAAAAGATGGCATGTGAAGAGAGATACAGTGGAAAGGCCTGTGGCAGCAGAGGCAGAGATGTGTGCGAGACAGCTGTGAGAAACGCCAAAGACCCCAGCAAACCAGCTTTCAGATCACACAGCAACACATTTCTGTTGTCCTAAACAAACAACACTTAATAACAGCCTCAAGGGCTGCTAGCCATACTTGCCATCCTTCTACAGATATGGCAACGTAGCATCTTCCAGACTGGAGTGAACTTGTACCAGACTTTTTTGTTTTTTAGGGCCACCACCTAGCTCCCAAATCATAACACAGAGACTTATTCTTTGTGACAAATGCCCGGCCTCAGTTTAGGCTCATTTCTGGCTAGCTCTTTTAACTTAACCTTTTGCCTTGGGGCCTATTGCCTTCTTATTTTTGTATGTATTACTTTCAATGCGTCTCTCATTGCTGGCTGGCATGCAGCTGCCTGCCTTCTTGCCTCAGGCATCTCTCTCATTCTTTCTCCTCCCCTCCTCTCGAACCTAGATTTCTCCTACTATTTACTCTCCCTGTCTGCCAGCTTTGCCTGTCCATTCTCTGCCTAACTATTGTCATGTCAGCTGTTTAATAGATCAATAAGGTGCCTAAGGCAGGTGAAACAGAGGTAACACATCTTTACATAGCTGAACATACATCCTTATATTGTTAAACAAATGCAGCATAAACAAATGTAACACACTTTTATATAGTTAAAATAATATTCCAAAGTATAAACAAATGTAACACACGTTTACATAGTTAAAATAATATTCCAAAGTATAAACAAATGTAACACAACTCTTGCCTAGTTAAAATAATATTCCACCATATGAACTCACATTCTTCTTCCAGCAGCAAAGGCTGGCTTCTAAGTTGGCCTTTATGTATATTGTAAATTCATTCGCAACAAAATCAGATTGAAAATTGTAAGCCTTAAATTCTTCCTTGGGTTAGTGAAACGTGGTCAGCAACTATTGAATTGCCCCCATTTAGAGGCTCAGTTGGTTATAAGGGCTTCTCACCAACATGCCATCTCTTCACAATTATCAGGACTACTAAATTGTCTTTAAGCTGGTCACCTGGGACATTCAGAAATTTTTGGCCAGGAAAGAGCAAGCCCTTGAGAGGTATTGTGAGAGAATACAGTTAAGACATGAAGGTCTCAGGTAGGGAGGGGCCTGAAGTTGAAGAAAAAGTGTCACCTCATAACAGAATGCTGAGCTCAGATTTACAAACAACAATCCTACTTGTTAGGGTCTAGAGATGACCACCCTTGATGGGAAGTCTCATCCAAAACAGATAAGGAGTCTTCTTGGAGACAGGACATGCACTGGTGTCCTGTCTTCTTGCCAATCCAGAACCCTCTCATCATGTGGGGAAGACACTGACTGTGCCTTCCAGTGTGGTAGTGGGGACGTGCAGAGGAAAAGAACTCATCCTGTGACTCTGACGGCTCTGAAGTCAGTAATAGCCACTTCATAGTTAACTGAAGGCTCAGAGCTTGAGTTTCTTCATGTGTTGGAAGTATCATCAGGGTCCTTACCTTGTAGGATTACAGAGAGACATGGAGGATTACTAACAGCAATGGGCACACTGTAAGCATTGTGAAGAGTCTGTCTTCCTGTACTGCCCTTAAACTTGACATTAGTGTTGAGTTCTCAAGTTGCCTTTGACTCAATGCTTTCCAGATCCAATAGCTGAACAGTTGCCATGGAGTCCAACCCTACCACAACTCTATTGCCCTTCTGTCTCCAGCCCTCAGCACCTCCCATCACCTTTCCATGGGCCTCATCTGAATGTCTGCCAATCCGAACCATGGTTCTCTAATGTTGCTGTGACAGAAGGACCACCTGGGGCAGTGGTTCTCAACCTGTGAGTCACAACCCTTTTGGGGATTCAAGGATCCTTTCACCAGGTTTACCTAAAACCATCAGAAAATGCAGATATTGTAGCAAAATTACATTTATTACATTGCAGTGGCAAAACTACATTCATAAAGTAGCAATAAAAATCATTTTATGGTTGGGCTCCACAAAATGAGGAACTGGATTAAAAGGTTGCGGCATTAGGAAGGTTGAGAACCAGTGCTCTGGAACCTAGAAAAGATAAGGAAGAGTCAAAGAAAGAACTCACAGAAGGGAGCCGACCTGGTGGTGCCCTGACCGCTCACTGACTTCTAGAGCTGTGAAATAATCAACTTGTGTCCTTTTATATCACTAAGCTTGTGTTAACTTGTGGGAGTGGCAATGGAGAGCTACCCACCCTTGCACACACCCTTCAGTTCCTAGTTCTGTGTTTAAAACCTGCTGTGGGGCTGGCAAGATGCTTGGTGGGCAAAAGGCAGTGGCCCCCGAGCCCAGACAATCTGACATTTATCTCTACGACCACTGGCAGGTTATCCCTGACCTCTTCCCATACACACCACAGTACACACCCACACAAAATAAATGAATAAACGAAAGTAATAAAAATCTTAATGTGCTATGCTTAGGCTCCCCAAATCTCCACTTACTGAAATGCTCCCCCCACACACTCCATAGCAAAGATGAAAACTTACAAGGGGAAGCAAACTTAGTTGTGTCACTATGTGTAACATATTCCAACATTGCTCATAATTCCAGCATTGTGGATCAAATCCAAATGAGGAGAGTGATCACTACATGGAGGTCACCAAAGTCAGCTGCTGTTCAGTCCTCCATCCACTTTAGACGTCTCTCGAGTCCTTGTCATGGTTGGTTGTTTGGCTGTGTTTTGTTTTCAATGGGTGTTTGATTCAACCCAGTACCACATATACACCGAATACTACGTGCTCCATCGCTGACATTCCACCTCTGTCCCTCCTCAATGGCCTTCTCTCTGTCACTTTGGATGTTGGCTCAGCTACAGTCCCAGGTGGCCTGTCAAACACTAATCAAGGGTTAAGAGGACATTTTGACTTTAGGAATGATTTGAGTAGGTCTGATTGGATTCCAAGTGAACTGGAAGCTTTAAAACCAGGCTAGACTTCCCTGAAAGGGGCGGGGGGGGGGGGGGGGGGGGGGGGGGTCTACCTGTGGATCATGTGGCGTTTCCAGCTCACCCTTCCCTGCAGCCTGCCTAACAGGTTTCAGACTCACTTCACCAGCTTCCACAATCACATACTGTCCGTTCCGTGCGTGGACACTCTCCAGATATACCTCGCCGGCTCTGGATCACTCACTGGCAGCCACTAGTCCTTTCCCTTGTTTATACATACGACCTCGCCTTACAGCTTAGAACTGCTGTCAGATCTCACAGTCTGCCCGGTTGTGGTGGTTTGAATGAAAACAGCCCATGCCATGCTCCCTGGCATGACGATGATGAGCTAGCCCTCTGAAACTGTAAGCAATCCCTCAATTAAATGCTTTATTTTATAAGAGTTGCCATGGTCATGGTGTTTCATCCCAACAATAGTAACCCTAACTAAGTCACCAGGTGACTTTGTGTATTCAGATGGATGCAACAGTGTTGCAAGTGGAAACTTGAAGGATATTGTATATGAAAGGACCAAGCAGACACCATAACAGGCTGTTCAGTCTTCTCTCAGAGATCAGGCCTCAATTTTCTGAGGAAGAGCCACAAACAAAGGATGAGGAGACATACCAGGCCTGAGCCACAGTCAGCAGATATCCAAATAAGGACAAAGCCTGGGACTTGTCCGGGCTTGCCCCAAAATGGAAAAGCTGTAGCTTTAACCAACCCCTGACTAGTCCTGCCCAATTAAATGTACTAATATTATTGCTACTTGCTTAAGTCAATCATATCTAAAGTGACCTAACTACCCTAGAAACTCCCCTTAGCTGTGCTTAAATGGAGCCTGTGTGTCCCTCTCGGGGCTGTGGCATTTTGCCTTTGTGTAGGATGGCTGGCCCCAGCATGCTGGAAACTTTCTCAAGATAATAAATGCTCTTCCTGATTGCATATATGGATGGTGATCTTTTGTGAAACTTCTCCAGGATCCTAACAGTATGCTGGGTTTATCTTCTCCCGTTATGCCCCGAGCCACTTTCTCACAGTGTGGAGAAGCCCAGGCCAGCTTGATGAGAGACACATTGTACAGTCCCAGATCCATAGAGCAGAGCCTTTAGCTGATAGCAGCTTATCACGACACACCAGCGGCCCCATGAGAAACAGGCAGAATGGCCCCATAGAGCCCTCATCAAATTCCATATCATAGATCATAGCAGTTTACAGATGCTTTATAAGCAACTATTTTTGAAGGGGGGTAACTTATTACACTAGCTACTATGGGAATAAAATTAACATTCTTTTAAAACCATTCAAACTAGACATTTCTTTTTAAGTAATAATGACATTATTACTTGGATACAGGGAAACAGACTTCCTTTCTAGAATTTTTTGCCCATAGAAATTGTTACAACTCTTTGAAAAGAAAGTAAGTAACAGATAGAACACATTTAAGAACTCTATATGCATTCTCTTTGGTCTAATAACTCTAACTCAATAATATAAAGAAATTATTAGAATGTGCACAAATATTTATGAACAAAGATGCTAATTGGACAAACACTTTACAATGTCAGTGTTTAGTTACAGGACAGCAAAGAAGTGAAAATAGTAAGTTACCAACAGGAAGAGATTATGGACTGACTCCGGGTGCAATAATTGAAAAACTAGATACAAATTAACTTGTCAAAAATTCTGCAGTACCTTAAAAATTCTTAGATTGCTCAGTGAGAACTGAGGCGGTAAATCTCTCAAGCAGCGTGCTTCACATTTCATGTTGTTTTGTTTGTATATAGAGAGGAAATAAACAAACACTTAAAATTTAATCAGTGATTATCTCTGGGAATTTGGTTACTGGTCATGATAGTTGTATTTGTGTGTGTGTGTGTGTGTGTGTGTGTGTGTGTGTGTGTGTTTTATAGTATTTTTTATACTAGATTTATATTATTTGTATTTTCAGAACAATAAAAGACTTCAGAAATGTTAAGCATTCTTGGAAATGCATCCTAAATGCCAATTCAGCAAACCCAGGACTTTCAGGACCCAAACCCAGAACAAGGGGAACTTCCCCTTACTCTTTGTTTCTCTTGATATTTATCTGACACTATGTTGTATTGCAGTCATTCTCTACCTCCCCCATTGCTATGTCTTCATTGTGCACACTTCAGCCTGAGCCATGTTCCCCTGGGCTATAGAAAGCTCTTACTGCACTGTATTAGATGATTCCTTGTGTCATCACCTCCAAAACACCCCGAGTACCACACTCCATCCAGTTCTGGTCCCTGTACCTTTCTGCATTGGTTACTTTTTAATTGCTGTGATAAAATGCCATGACCAAGGCAACAAGGTTTTATTTGGGCTTGTGGCTTCAAAGGAATAAGAGTCCTCACCGTCATGGTTGGAAAGAGTAACAGCAGGTAAGTGTGATGGCCTAAATTGAGAGCGCACATCTTAAACTGCATAAATGAAGCAGAGAGAATGAACTTGGAATGGTGTGTAGCTCTCAACTTCAAAGCTTGTCCCAGGACATCTTCCCTCCAGCAAGGCTGCACCTCCTAAACTTATTCAAACAGCTCCACCAGTTGGGTACCAAGTATTCAAATATATGAGCCTATGGGGAACATGCTTTTTCAAACCACCACAGACCCACCCAGAATGGCCTCCTAACAGCTCTGTCACCTCCCCAGACAGGCTTCTGCCATCCAACAGACATCTTGCTTCTTGTTTCCTCCTTGCACAACATCCCCTCTGTGACTGGTGTACCCCACATTCTAACCCTCCCCAACTCTTTGCCTAAATTCTCTAAATTTCCTCTTCCTAAAACTCAACAGCTAAACTAAACTAAACTGAAAGTCTGTAACCAGAGGCAGAGCTTGCCTGTCCCATTTGCCTGATTATGCCTAGCAGTCGCTTCCCAAATTACCACTAGAGGCTTATATTAATTATAAATGCTTGACTGATGACTTAGGCTTATTACAAGCTAGCTCTTACATTTAAATTAACCCATATTTCTTATCTATGCTTTGTCACATAGTTTGTGGCTTGTTACTTCATTTTCTACATGTCTTGCTTCCTCGGCCACTGGCAGGCAACTGCCCTTCTTCATCTCTGTCCTCAGTTTGATTGTACTGCCTAAACTTATCTTGCCTTATCTTGCCAAATAACTTTATTATCAACAATGAGAACAATACCTGTTCACAGCTTACAGAAGGATTCTCCATCCAACTCAAAAAAAGTTGACAAAGGGTTTCAATAAGCATTTCTCCAAAGATGATGGGACAATGAGGTATCACCTCAGCCCTAGAACAGCTGTTAGCAAAACACCAACGGTGAGCTGACAAGAGAAAGGAGAGACTAAACACTCAGACACCATTGGTGGGAATGTAAAGTGGTGCAGCTGGAATACGGAGGCGTCCCAAGGCAATGGAAGGGAAAATTAGTCCAGGCCCTAGTGATCTCACTTGTGTCTTAGTTCGGGTTACTGTTACTGCAACAAAACACCACAAGCAAAAACAAGTTGGGGAGGAAAGGTTGATTTGGCTGATGCTTCTGTATCAGTGCTCATCACTGAAGGAAGTCAGGAGAGGAGCTCCAACAGGACTGGAACTTGAAGGCAGAAGCTGATGCAGAGGTCATTGAGAGGTGCTGCTTACTGGCTATCAGAATATTGAAACAGTGTTCTGTGGTGGGTATTGTGTTCCCTGAAATATTGTGTGTTCCCCGAAATAAACATATCTGGGGTCAGAGAACAGACAGCCACTAGAACAGAGCCAGAAATGGTGGCTAGAAAATGGGAAGAGTAAGCTATAGCAGAAGTTGGGCGGTGGTGGTACACATCTTTAATCCCAGCACTTGGGAGACAGAGCTAGCCAGATCTCTGAGTTCAAGGCCACTTTAGAAACAGCTAAGCAGGGTGACCCACGCCTTTAATCCCAGGGAGTGGGGGCAGAAAGAAAAAGGTATATAAGGTGTGAGGACCAGGAACTAAAGAGGAAAAAGCATGTAGTTAGTTCAGGCTTTGGAGCAGCACAGTCCAGCTGAGAGCCATTGGAAGGAGGACTCAGAAGCTTCCAGTCGGGCGAAACAAAACCAGCTGAGGGACTGGCGAGGTGAGGAAACTGTGGCTTGTTCTGTGTCTCTGATCTTCCAGCAATCACCCCAATAACTGGCCTCAGGTTTGAGTTTCATTAATAAGAACTCTTTAAGATTCCTACTACAGTGTTCCCCAAGGCACTGGACCTTCCCAGCAACAGGATGAAGTCCGGGTACCACCCAGGGGAGAAATTTGTCTCCCAGGAAGAGATGTCACACAGTTCTGTGTGTGTGACAACTTGTCAGACAACCCTGCAGGAGAGACTGAGCTGAGACAATGACCTGGACCAGGACTGCTTAATTCTCCAAGCGGCTTACTCTCTCTGTGAACCTAGACCTCATCCAGGACCACAGAGATGGACTTGTGGGGTTATGGAGACACTGGCCCTTTATTTGTTCCTCTTCCCAATAGGACCACATTGAATAAATCTCCTGTTTCACACTCTTGCTTGTCTTGTGAACTGGCCTATTGAGGACAAGTGGCCAGAGCCTGGCTTGTCAGACCCAGCAGCTCCAGGAGCACTACTACAGTAGACGGCACCCATACCTCTCACTCCCCTTTAACTCCAGTTCCAGACTGTGAGGCCAGGCCAGAGAAGCTGGTGACATTAAATGGCAAAGTTCACTTGTGGCCAAGCATTCTGAGCTTCAGAGAGAGCAAATCTCAGCCCTGTTTATTGGCTACTGGACTTTGAGAAATTAAGTGTCTTCTCTGGGCTGCCATTTCTTCTAGGAAATGGAGATGAGATCTGTTATCTTACAGAGGTTTGAAGACTAAACAAGACACAGAGTAACACAAAACACCATACCCAGCCCCCAGCAACGAATTTTGGTTCTTCTTCCTCCTGACTCTAGACTTCAGGATTCCGGCCATTGGTGCAAAAAAGCCAGCTGAGCTCCACGTTAGGAGAACAAATATGTTGGCTACACTCACATCCTGATACTAGCGAGGATCCCAGCTGCCTTGGAGGAGAGTCTTTACAATGATGAACAGAAAATTAGAAGCAAAATAGCACTTAATAAGAAAAATATTGTGCTACAACCTTGCTACAAGGCTGGGGTGATGCTCAGTGGGTAAAGTGCTTGCTACACAAACTGGGACCTGGGCTTAGACCCCACCCCCTGAATCCATGGAAGCTAGGCACCTGCCCTGAAATCCCGAGTGAGATGGGAGGTGGAGGAAAAATCCTCTAAAGCTCATGGGCCATTTAGAAACACAGATGCAAACAAGGAACCCTATCTTATCTCAAACAAGGGGCAGTGAGAACTGGCACCCCAGGTTGTTCTCCATCTTCACCCTTCTAGGAACCACAAAGAGAAAGCTGAAGGACAGAAGGGCACCACACTTTTCAAACTCAGGGCTGACCACAGATAGAGCGCTGGCACTAGCTAGTGTGCCCAGAGGTGGGACTGTGCTCACGCACTGAAATACACTTGCACTCGAATGTTCCAAATTCTATTTTTATGTTAGTTTTTAAACTGGCAACACAAAGCCTTATCATTTATTTTTATTAAAATAAACATAGGAATATTAGGATGAAACGTGAAGATTTTGGGTTTTGCTTTTGTTTTTGGTTTATTGATGTTGTTGTTTAGTTTTGGTTTTTAGTGGGTTTTAAAGACGAGAATGAAGAGGCAGCATACCCCATTCACACGGGCTATTGTGAGGTAGAAAGGTTTAATAAATGAAGTGCTGTGGGCTCCCTAAATTCTCATGAGATCCATCTATGGCAGCTCCAGCCTGCCTCTCCAAACAACACTCTCAGAGAAACCAGAGACCAGTCACCAAATTAACATATAAAATCAAAGAAGAAAGTTCATCTTGGAAAGAATTAGCTCAAACAGCGCACAAGCCAGAGACAGTTGACAAAGTGCGACCTGGCGCCAGGCTGCAGGGTTGATGGTCCTGGGGATGTTTCCATTCTGTGCCCAGGATGAAAGGCCTTTGCGGACATCCCCTGGGCCGAGGCGGGCGCCCTGGTGATGGACGCAGATAGGGAATGGGTCACTTACTCTCCTGTGTGCGAAAGGAAGCCCCAAGGCCAAATGCTGCCGTGGAGAGCAAGGTTCCAAGTCAGCAGACATCAAGGGTGGCAGCATTCTTATTTCTGGGCATTGCTTATGTTCTGAAAGCGACTCATCTCATTGTATAAAAAACACAAGCCAGGGGTAAAACTCAGCCAGAATTCCCTTCTTCAGCAGATAACAACTTCTAAATGTGTAGTAGAATTGTGTGCAGCTGACTTTTAGACTTATTTCATTTTTAATGAGCGTATGTGTGAGGGGAGTGTTATGTACATGTGAAAGCAGGTGCCTACAGAGTTCAGAAGAGGTTGTCGGATCCCCTAGAGATAGAGCTACAGGAGGTTGTGAGCCACCTCTCATGGGTGCTGGGAGTATGCACTCTTAACCACAGCCCCTTGGTGTTGTACTTTTGATGGACAAATGGGTTGATGTATGTCTGTGGATGTGTGTCCAATTTAAATCAATGATCATACTATCCACAATGCCCTATAATTTACTTTTCACTAAACATTAAATTGTGAGCATGTTTTTACCAGTATGTTCTAAAAATTACTAGTAGTTCATATTTTTATAATGTATTACATATTAAACATATAATAAATTACATATTTGAATCAAAGTTACATGTACATTTCAATGTATAAATGCCCAAGATTATTGGGAATTTATTCCTGATTTTTCAGTTATAAATAATACTAGCAAAATAGCTATCATATGATGTACTGTGCACTCACTGATGGTTATTTTACTTAAGTCTCACGGTAATGCCATAAGTAGGCAACATTATCAGCCCCATTTTACAGCTGCAGAAACACAGAGAAAAATCATGGAGCCTACCCTGAGGTGACAAAGCTTGGAGGGCATGCAACCAGGATGTGCACCCAGGACACACAAGCAGGACCTGAAGACGGGCAGCCTATTGACCATCAAGAAATCTCACTGAGGCTCAGCTTCTTCATCAATACAAATGTGAAGGAAGTCCCTTCCAATACTGGGTCCACCTCAGAGTTGAGGACAACCTGCAGCAGCAGGGGTAAACGGAGGAGCCCTGCAGCCAGGGTAAACTCAGCAGCCATGCAGCCGTGTTTTTCTGAGCCTAGCAAGCCTGCACCATTTCTTAGCAGACTGCCTTCTCAAGGCTTAGCTGTTCTGTCTGGAAGTGGGGATGACACTAGAATGCTTTGAGAAATAAGGGAGACGATGCTAAGGCAATGCTCTGAAGCTTCACACAACTTGTGGTGGAATAATGCTATCTAGTTTGACTGAAGGACTCACCAAGACTGCAATGTCCTGGTGTGGAGTCCTTGGAGAACTGATAGTTTTGTTACTCTGGGGAGACAACTCAGCTGACAAATCTCACTGAATAAACAGGAGGCTGTGTGTTAGATCCACTCCCCCAACCCACATTTTAAAAACAAAACAGGCCAGCACAGCAGCCACAGGTCTGTAATCCCAGCCTGTGATCTCCATATACACCTAGTATATACCAGCATGCGTGTATAAATGCATACACATCTGCACCTGTGTATATACATGCATGTACACCTCATGTGTGCATATACACCTGCACATGTGCATATACACCTACATATGTGAACCTGCATACACAGGAGAGAGAGAGAGAGAATTAATCCAAGCAGCATCCAATTTCCTCTAGGTCAGGAGTTTCACCTACCATTAGCAGCTATGACAAAGGATTTAGCTAAAAGCTGCATGTGACAGTCACTCCTTCCCAAACCAGAGACTGAGGAGCATGAGTTCTCTGCCCTCTATGTTGGCCAGTCACATGGGGACCTGGACCCTCTTGGCCAGATCCAAGACTAAATGTCCTTGGGGGCGGGGTAAGGAGGCCAGGCAGAAGAATGATACTCGGGACAAGCAGGTGCCAGTGACCATCTGTGTCCTTGCAACAGTCTCTGGAAGCCTGCCACCACAGTCTCCTTGCAGAAAAGGTTTGATTTTCGTACTAGTAACTGGACTAGAGACTTGTTCTCTGTGGGTGAACAAGTCCTTGACATTTGCTATCATAGACGGTGCTGTCCTCTTCTCAGGGGCTATAGTGTATACAGGTGATGTTCCATGATGACATCTCTGTTGTGTATACAGGTGATGTTCCATGATGACATCTCTGTGGTGTATACAGGTGATGTTCCATGATGACATCTCTGTGGTGTATACAGGTGATGTTCCATGATGACATCTCTGTGGTGTATACAGGTGATGTTCCATGATGACATCTCTGTGGTGTATACAGGTGATGTTCCATGATGACATCTCTGTGGTGTATACAGGTGATGTTCCATGATGACATCTCTGTGGTGTATACAGGTGATGTTCCATGATGACATCTCTGTGGTGTATACAGGTGATGTTCCATGATGACATCTCTGTGGTGTATACAGGTGATGTTCCATGATGACATCTCTGTGGTGTATACAGGTGATGTTCCATGATGACATCTCTGTGGTGTATACAGGTGATGTTCCATGATGACATCTCTGTGGTGTATACAGGTGATGTTCCATGATGACATCTCTGTAGTGTATACAGGTGATGTTCCATGATGACATCTCTGTGGCATATACAGGTGATGTTCCATGATGACATCTCTGTGGTGTATACAGGTGATGTTCCATGATGACATCTCTGTGGTGTATACAGGTGATGTTCCATGATGACATCTCTGTGGTGTATATAGATAGTGCTCCATGAGGACATCCCACAGGAGAAATGAAAAGGCTTCACTGTCACCCTCCTTCCCTGGAGGACAGCACACAGACTGATGGACCAACTCACCAGCTTGCTGCTCCTTTTAGTCCTCCAAAGGACCTGAAGATGTGGAGGCAGCCAGCACACAGAGGTCTAAACCAGGCAAGAGGACAGACATGCTGAGCTGTGTTCCTCTGGCCCTCTTTGACAACCTACACCCACACACTGCTTACCCAAACCTGATGAAAATCCCATTCTTCTTTCTACTTTCTCACGGTCTCTTCTCACACAGGAGGCTGTTTCAGAGGCTGCAAAACAACCACCTTGCCATGCCCCTCTCCATCCCTCCCATGAGTGCCTGGAAGTGCTTTTCTGTCTGAAGCCAATGCAGGCCTTTCTCTGTGTTGGCCTGCAGACAGGCTGAAATGAAACGGGCCTTAGGCAGACAAGGTGAAACAGCAACACCTTTTCATAGTTAAACAAGTGCAGCAGAAACAAATGTAACACACCTTTGCCCAGTTAAAATAACATTCCACAGCGTGCCCCCTCTACAGCCTTTTTAAGCCTGTATTTGATAGTTTCTGCAATGAGAAATACAGACTCCTGGAAAAATGGACCTTTCGGTGGGACACCTACAACTTAGGGAAATGGCTTCCTCCAGATAGGATGTAGTTGTGGTGACCAGAAAAGGACATTGGCTTCTACTAAACAGGAAAGACCTCTGTCACCAAGTGGCTGAGACCTGAGCTGTGACAGTAATTCTACCTGCCAAGTAAGAGCAATTCAGCCCTCACCCCATCCCTACAAGAGAGCAAGGGAACTTCCTGTGAATTCAAGGACAGTATTGTCATGTGTTTCCAAAAGAGCAATTGAGGGCTCTCTTAGGTTGCGGATGTCACTTTCCCATTCTGTGCCCCATTGTAATGGTGACAGGAAGTAGGCAACAGTGGCTTTTTAGGGTCCAGAACTTCTGCAGCCTTTGTTTCTAGTCTCTGGAGCTCTAGTCTCTCACCCTATACACATGGAGCTCATTTCAGCTATTTGTTGACTTGCTATGACATTTAGCCTTCCAGGAGGCTGCCCTTGAACTCTCCCTGAGCTTCAGCCATGGAAAATTGCTGCAAGATGGAGGCCAGGGGGAGGAGAAGATGCAGAAGCCTGTTTTCCTGGATGGGTCCAGGTTGGAGGGTTAGAACACACAGAGGGGAGGGGATAGCAGGGTCCCTGAGGAATGTCCTAGCAACACAGGAATAAGGAAACTGTAGCCAAAAGCAGGATATGTGTTCCCTGGGGAAGAAGAGTGTTCAGTTCTGGCATCCCCAGCCTGGACCAATCATGCATCTACCTCAAGCTGGCATTTGAAGATAAGCCCTATTTATAAGATCCTATAACTTTCAGGGAGTAAGTAGCGATTAGAATTGCTGAGTTTGGGTGAGAAATTACTCTTGCATGGAGAGAGAGAGAGAGAGAGAGAGAGAGAGAGAGAGAGAGAGAGAAAAGAAGGAAAGAAGGAAGGAAGGAAGGAAGGAAGGGAGGAGAGGGAGGGAGGAATGAAGAGGTGAGGCTACCCCTCCAATCATACCACTGAATGTTGGGTAGAGACTAGACAGCATCCACAGAAGTACTCTAGGGCTGACTCTTTTCTTTACCTCCAAGCTTCCCCCATGTGGAGAGAGGTTCCACAAAGCATTTAAAGCCCTCTTCCCACAGTGACTATAAGAATCAACATTCCCCTTCATTTCCCCTGTCCCTCTTCACTCTCAGATACAGTCTGGTCTGGTAAACAAAAGCACCAGAAAAGGTCATCCTGGAGAAGGAAGGAAAATATGCACCCCGAGTCCTCCTGAAGGTTGTCACAATATTAGCTGGTTCCATTAAACTAAGTCACAGTTTAACAGTTCCCAGCGAACTGGGACTCAGTGTTCTGAGTCTCAACCAGAGCTAACACTGAGGCATCAAGACTGGAGCCTTTCATTTCAAACATTCATGAAGATGGATGGGAGTGTGTGTGACAACATGGGAACCTCATTTCAGTGCATGTCTGCATCAAAATGATCTTATCTTTAAGGACTTCAGTTCTAAACAAGATCACATTCTGAAGGGACCAGGTTAGAACTTTGATGGGAAAATTCAGCTTCTAAAAGATATCTAACAGGAACAGCAAGCCTGACAGGCTGATAGCTGTGGGTTCCCTCCCAGCTAGTCTCACAGTTTCCCTTACATCAGCACATGGTAAGGCCACCTTATTTTACATTATTTTGAAACACAGTCTCATGTATCCCAGTCTGGCTTTGAACTCAATATATAGCTGAGGATGACCTTGAACTTCAGATCACCTGCCTCCAAGTCTTCCACTTCCCGACTGTTGGTATTATAGGTGTGTATCACCACACCTGCATTAAGCGATGCTTAGAATCAAGCCAAGGGCTTGGTGTGTGTCAGGGAAGCACTCCACCAGCTGAGCTACTGCCCCAGGCTCCAGTCTAGGTGCCATGCTTTTACTTTCAGAATGAGAGCCTGAGGGACGCCCTGGCAGTCCAATCAGAATCCATCCTTGGTGCATGAGCAGGCTTTTTGGAGCCCATTACCTGTGGTGGGACACCTCACATAGCCTTGAGGCAGGAGGAGGGGCTTGGACCTGCCTCTACTAAATGTACCTCCCCATAGGAGGCCTTACCTTCTTGTAGGAGGGAATGGGGGGGCAGGGGAGGGGGAGGAGGAAGGAAGAGGGGGATCTTTGATTGGTATGAAAAAATGAATAAAAAAATTTTCTTTAGAAAAATTTAATAAAGGAATCAAGGAGTTCTATTTAAAAAAAGAATGAGAGCCTGAATGTGACCCTTGCCTTGTTTCTGTCTCTTCCACCTCATATTCATCGCTTCCCATGGTGTGTTATGGCCTCTATGATGGTCAATTGACTGGATTAGCCTATCTCTGAGGGTGTTTCCAGAGAGGTTCAACTAGGAAGACTGATTTTGAATACAGGCATCAACATCTCATGGGCTGGAGTCCAGGAACCAATAAAGGGAGAGGGCAAGCAAATAGAACTCCGGCATCCCCACCCCACCCCACCCCACCCCATCCTTTCTGACTGCAGGTGCAGTGTGAGCAAACCTCTCACACTCCTGCTTTCACTGCGGTGACTGAACCATGAGCCACAATAAGCCTTTCTCCCTTAAGTCACTCCGCTGGGTACTTTGCCACAGCAGTGAGAAAAGCCACGGAAGCAAACCACCCACTCACCCCGTCTGTAAAGCACTGTAATTTTACTGAAAGCAGGAATTGTAAACATAAATGCCAGGTGCACTCGTGAAAAGCAGAAGCCTGGAGAAGCACACGTGCAAACTCTCAAGGAGAGGTCAAATGATGTGATGGAGAGACGGTGATTAATCCAGCAGAAAGGATGAAAAGGAAGAAAATAAAACTAGAAGTATCAGCAAAGGGAGGTTATGGGTCGGGGAGGCAAATATTGGAATCTGGAAATAATGAGGAGTCATTGAAAATGCTTGAGCAAGGGAGTGGCCATGACAGGCACTTGGCTGCGCATGCGGAGAGTTTCCTCCTCTATAACTAAATGAGCTGGCATGCCGGGAAGGGCTGCATCCCGCCTTGCGGTACCAGGTCAGCTGAAACCTGAGTCCAGAGTAACTGCGCTGAATGACTGACTCCGTTTTGTTCTTCTTTCCAAAAGCTGCTTTCTTGTTGTCTTCTCACTTGTAATGTGTACACTACCTCTGAAGGGACACCTTGAAGTTACTTAATATGGGTCCCCAAGGTCCCAGGACAATGGGGACAACTCCATGGGGATGCCGTCGGCTCCCTTGCAATCACTGATACAAACAAATGGGGATTGCCCGGGAGGATAATGGTTTCGGTGTTCTGAAAAGGAGGCCCTGGCATGAAGTTATGGGCTTGAGTGATGAGGAGAGGCTGATTTCACTCAAGATAAGCCTGAGAGAGGAGAAGAGAGAGCAGCATGCGCCTCTTTCCAGTGGCCATTTGATAGGGTACCTGTGCAGGGCCCTGGAGAGAGGTTCTGGAGGCTGCTGTGGGTCAGGCTGCTGTTTACCCATCCTAAGCCCCATTTACTAGTTGAAAAGCAAAGACTTTCACATTGACCCTAAGTGAGGCTGTTCTCTGAGGCTTCTGAACAAAACAATATTCATCTGCAAGATGAAAGGGGCAGTTTCAGAATAAAACTAGATCACCATTCCCAGCTCTGTATGGAAATCAACTCATCATGAGTCTTAGACCTTAATTCGAGACCTGGCACTCAGAAAGTGTTAGAGATAGAGGCGTCCAAGGACTTCCTTAAAAGGACTCTGATAGCTTGGGAAAGAACATCAAGAAGGTGGGTTTTCATGACATTAAAGGACTTCTGGACAGCCAAGGAAACAACAGAGCAAGTGAAGAGATGGCTTACTGGATGGCAGAAAAGTCTCTATTAACTGCACATCTAACAGAGGATTAATAGCCAGAATACTCAAAACACCAACTACTAAACAGTGCCATCAACAAACGGCCTGATGAGAACAGACAGTTCTCAAAGACGATGCACAGAGGACTAAGAAATGTAAAACATGTCCAACATGCTTAGTCGGGGAAGGGCAAACTAAAATTTCACTGGCATTCCATCTCCCATCACACTGGTTATCAGGAAGACAGCAGACAGCAACCAAGGGCCAATGTGTGGCTCCGTGGGGACAGACACTAGCTGTACGAGCCTGGCTCTATGTCAAGGCCCATAACCCACAGAAGGATGGAACCAGTCCCAACAGTTGTCCCCTGCCCTACACACACACACACACACACACACACACTGTGGCACACGCAACCCTAGAAAATCTTTAAGCAAAACAAGTGTTAAGAGTTGTGAAGTGTGGGACAGGGGAACTGTTGCACACTGCAGGTGGGGGATAAACTGCACTACAGGAATCAGTGCAGAGGGTCCCCTAAAGCCAGAAGCTAGAGTTACCATACAACCCAGCTATGCCACATGTGGATCCATGCCTGGAGCACACTGTCAGTACACCCCAGGGATACTTACCTGGCCACATTTACTGCGGCACCATTCACAATAGCCAGGGTCTAGGGTCAGCCTGAGTGTCCAACAACAGATGAAGAGAAATGGAAGTCACATGGGTATTCTCGACAGTTTTATCTGGCCATAAGGAAGAACAAAATTATGTCATTTGCCAGAAAATAGATGCAAAGATCATCATATTAAATAAAATATGTCAACTCAGAAAGAAATACTTCATGAACTTTCATTGATGGAATATATACATATAATGTGTATGTGTACGTATAATGTGTATGTGTACGTATATATATAATGTATATGTGTACGTATAATGTGTATGTGTACGTATAATGTGTATGTGTATGTATAATGTGTATGTGTACGTATAATGTGTATGTGTATGTATAATGTGTATGTGTATGTATAATGTATATGTGTATGTATAATGTGTATGTGTATATATATATAATGTATATGTGTATGTATATATATAATGTGTATGTATAATGTGTATGTGTATGTATAATGTGTATGTGTACGTATAATGTGTATGTATAATGTGTATGTGTATGTATAATGTATGTGTATGTATAATGTGTATGTGTACGTATAATGTGTATGTATAATGTGTATGTGTATGTATAATGTGTATGTGTACGTATAATGTATGTGTACGTATAATGTATATGTGTACGTATAATGTATGTGTACGTATAATGTGTATGTGTATGTATAATGTGTATGTATATATATAATGTGTATGTGTACGTATAATGTGTATGTGTACACATATAGCGAAGGCAGAAGGAAGAGAGGAAGAAGGAATGAGAGAGTCTATCCCAGGGAAGGGGATGACGAGAGGATGAATATATTGAAAATATATAACATACCCGAGAGCAATTGTCTTTACGAAAACAAAACATTATGCTCAGTGAACATGGACCAGTAAAGAATATTTTATTTATTTTTTAAACAATAGTGAGCTTTTTCTTTTTTATTTATTTTTATTTTATATGTATTGGTGTTTTATCTACATGCATGTCTGTGTGAGGATGTCAGGTTCCCTAGAACTGAAGTTACAGACAAGTGTGAGCCACCATGTGGGTGCTGGGAATTGAACCCAGGTCCTCTGAAAGAGCAGTTGGTGCTCTTAACCACTGAGCCATCACTCCAGCCCAAGAATATTTTAAAGAAAAGCCAAAAAAATTGTCATAATTGTTGGAATGAGACAGGCTTTTAAATAGTGGTGACAGTTATCAGTTGCACATCCCAAGAACATGAGTGGTAAAAGCAAAACTCAAAACCATAATTTTTAAAAGTGTGCTTTCTAATATAAGGAACACTCTTAAAAATCCATGAAAATTTATTATTTATTTATTTAGGTTTTTTTGAGGCACAGTTTCTCTGTGTAGCCCTGGCTGTCCTGGATCTCACTCTGTAGACCAGGCTGGCCTTGAACTCACAGAGATCTGCCTGCTTCTGTCCCCTGAGTTCTGACATTAAAGGCATGTGCCAGCCAGGCTTCACCAAAAACTTTTAAACTGTAAAATCAAGGAGAGCTGGTTCCACGGGTAAGGTCATCTGCTCCACAAGTGCACAGACCTGAATTTGAGTCCCCAGAACTGAAATAAAAAGTCAGGTATGGCTGCATATGGCTGGAATCCTAGCATTGGGAAATGGAGTCATGATGCTTGTTTTTGCTCTTTTGGGGAGCCTGCCACCCAGCTCCAAAATAAATCACACATGGAGGTTTATTCTTAATTATGAATGCCTGGACTTAGCTTGGCTTGTTTCTTGTCAGCTCTCTTTAATTTATCCAATCTACCTTTTGCCTCTGAGCTTTTCCCATTCTCTTACTTCTGTAAATCTTACTCTTACTCCATGGCTTGCTATATAGCTGGGTGGCTGGCCCCTGGAATCCTCCTCCTTCTCTGGCTACTTCTTCTTTCTCCTCCCAGATTTTTCTTCCATATATTCTCTCTGCCTACCAACCCCATCTATCCTTTATCCTGCCTTGCTATTGGCCATTCATTTCTTCATTAGACCATCAGGTGTTTTAGACAGGCACAGTAACACAGCTTCACAGAGTTAAACAAATGCAACATAAACAAAAGTAACATACCTTAAAATAATATTCTACAACAGAGTCAGGTGGATCCTAAAAGTTTGAGCAGTCCATCTAGCTGAAACTACCAACTTCCAGCTCAATGAGAGACTGTCTCAAGGTAATAAAGTGAGGTCAATAGAGGTAGATGGGAGATGTCCTGCTCTATCTAGCTTCTTCATGTCCGTGCATGCAATACACACAGGAAGTTGAGACAATCACACACCAGTGTCCTTATTCTGATGTAGAGGTCAGAGCACCCCTTCTTCCTTCACACATATGGTTTTCCACGACTGTACCCCTTTCCATCATTGCTTTTGAATATTTGTGGTTGGAATTATTCATTAGTGATCCTAACCATCAAAGACATGGTGTTGTGAAGGAGGCCTGGGTTACAGGATCCAATGCCACAGTCAGTTATGAAGAGAGGTGTGTGGGCGGCAGTGCAGTGCAATTGCTATCACTCATGTACTAATTAGTGGGAAAGAGGGTATGATGGCCTCAGCCAAGGTGAGGAGCAAGGAAGGTAACATACAGAGAGAGGTTTCAGCAGTGACTCGTGATCCAGATATGTGTTGGCAGATGAAGGTGTGTAAGGAGGTCCAGATTATAAACCCTGAGGTTTGTCACTGAGGTTCTCCTGTGCCACCACTAGAAGTGAGACTTGCAACAGCAGTTTACAAGCAGGGAGCTCCCAAGGATGTCCTGGAAGGGCACAGTTAAAAATAGTAATAGCAAGACAAACAAAGAACTAGGTCAAAGTTTGAACAGAGGTTGTCACTCCAAGGGGATAGAACTCTGTATTTGCCTTTCTGTGCTTCCTCAGTATTTTATGCTTTGTGGATGTTCTAATATTTCTGTAACAACCCTGTAATATTTCTGTAGTATGAACAACAAGCAAGCAGAGAAGGTGGGCAGATGAGAGCAGGAACTGTAACAAGGAAGACTGGAGGGGACCGGAAGAGCTTAGGAGAATGTCCCAGCCACAAGCTAGCAAGCCTCAGCTCAGGGTCACTTCTCAAGGCCTGTCTCCACCTGCCCACCCAAGAAACTGTAGCCAGCAGCTCCTTAACCAGAGGTAAAAGTGCCATTAGGCACAAGGCTGCCTTCACGATCAGAAGTGCAACAGAGATGATTAAATAGAAGATAGATAGGTAGACAGAGGATAGACAGGCAGACACAGACAGACAGACACATTCATATAGATGTGGATTGACACAATTTCCTGTATGAAATATTTTGGGTTTTTTCTTTCCTTCTTTACTTCCTTCTTTCCTTCCTTCTACCCTTCCCTCCTTCCCTCTCCCTTCCTTTCATATAGGAGTGGAATTCATGGTCATTACTGCAGTTAACAAGGTTAATGACTAGGTTAGACTCTTTGTGCTATTTATTCCCCCCAGGAACCTGTATAGCAGGTCCCAGTACTAGGAAAGCTAGCCAGCAGGCAGGAAGCTCCCTGGTGTCCCTGGAAATAGGGCCTCACCATCAAGTTCTGCTGAATAACCAAGAGTAATGGTACTAGCCTGGGTTTCAACACACTTTCCGAATGTCTCTCTCATAATTTTTACTAAAACTTTTTGAGGTACTTGATAGAAATTCATGACCAAAGCAGATCTATTTCCCCATGGTCATAGAGAGTTACAGGCATGGATGGAACAGCGGGGTGGGAGCTGTCTAACTGCTTTCTAAGCTCAGGTCCTGTTGTGGAGGGGGCCCTCTGCCTCTCCAAGGGCAGTCTATTCTGAACCATGTAGATCTTGGTGGTATGAACAGAGTGGTATATGGATTTCCTATCTTAAGCACCTGTTTAAATTTGCTAGATAGATGAATTCCACAGCTTTTGAATCCAGCCTTAAAGAGAATAGAAATGGGATTTCAAATAAGACTCCAAAGCAGACTTTGAATGACCCGAAGCAACTAGGAGAGGACACATGCACAAAGCCAGGAGGGAGATAACAGTACCACTTAGCATTTATAATATTCAGGAAAAAATATAGACTCAGTCATGTAACAACTTAGTCACTCAAATTCAACTTAATGGATCATTGTTTGATTTTTTTTTAAGTTCAAAAGAAAACCAAACCACTGTACTATGATCTCTCATGCATAATCTTGCAACACACATGCCCACGTCTGGATGATCCCAAAACTAATGTATCCTCTCACCAGGGCACAGTAAAACCCATCAACCATGAGCTGTTGGTGAGATGGGGAAATACTCCACAGCCCTAGTCACTGGCAGCACTGGCTCTGGAATTGGTCAACACACAGTAAGCTTGCAACCAGAAGAACACCTTGCCTGTGCCCCAGTGGTACAGGTAACAGGCAGTATAAAGGGTTGACCCAAATTCTCCCTGTTGGCTCTGGTCCTGATTGCTCTGCTTTTGCTGGATGGATTTCCCAGTCACTTGAGCAGACAGAGGTCGATCAGGTAGATACAGTGGGTGATGCAGGCCATTTTAAAAGCAAAAGTAACCTCGGTGTGGTACATGTGTTTAATCCTAGAACTCTGGGGCAGAGGCAGGTGGATATCTGTGAGTTCAAGGCCAGCCTGGTCTATCTATCAAGTTCCAGGAGTGTAATGCCACAGCTACATAATGAGACCCTGTCTCAAAACAAACAAGCAAACAAGGCTGTTTGGTGTTAGAAAAACAATGCTGTGAGATCAGAAGCAATGCAGGACTCTTGGAAACACTCAGATTCTTGAGAGTGGCCTCTTGATAGCTGGTAAAGCTAACCTAAGTCCCCAAACATGATGAGTCCCTAAAACCAGTAGAAGCCTGAGGAACTTCTATGGAAAGTACCCTAATGGTATAAATGTGATTTCAATGTTAAGCACCTCCTGCCTTCATGCCCAGACACATAGCATCACATTAACACTCACTCCATCTGGACATCCCTCCCACCTCCACCTCTCCTCCCACCTCAACATCCATCATCACTGGAACAATGATATCACAATCATGTAGGCCATGACACTTTCTCCTGATTAGCAGAAGACTCAGTCAGAAATTATGTTATTTTGTGTCATCATTTAGCATTCATATTACATGTTGGAGTTTAGCAAGGTAAATGGGAATTCTAAATCAGAGACAGTACCATCACCACCCTTGATGGCAGAGTGTGAGAGGCCAATATACAGCAAGAAATACTAAGAGCATGTCCAGTAACACAAACTGGATACCTTTGAAGGGCTTAGAAAATGATGGCACATAGAGGTTGTCTATGAGCAGGAACAGCAGTTCCCCAGGGTGTTTGAACAGCCTCTGTGAGTCCCTAGGATCCTTTCAGGGAGAAGCAAGTTCAAAACCACTTTCCTAATAAGACCAACACATTATTTGTCTTTTTCACAAGGCGAACATTTGCACTAATAGTGTGACAGCCACAATGGATAAAACTGCTGCCACCTTAACCAGAACCAAGTTAGGCAAGAGTGCCAAACCAAACAAAGGTCATTTCTGTCAACGTGGCATACCTCCAGGGATTTTTAAAGTCCCTGTTTTGTTTTTTACTTAAATGAATCCTTGACGAAGCAACCATTATTAATTTAAATAGGTTCTTCCTAATCATGCATATAGCTTGTTAATAACAACATTGCATATATCAAAGTGGAAAATACACATTAAAAAAACTACATACCAAGGTCAGTGAGATGGTTCAGTGAGTAAAGATGCCCACCACCAACCATGAGGACCTGAGTTCAATCCCCCCAGAACCCACCTGGCAAAAAGAAGAAAACAGTCCTAAGAAATTGTCTTCTGACCACCACAATGGAGAAGTAGCACATGTGCTCCTGTACACCTACATATAAACACATATGACAAATAAATACAATAAATAAAAACCACATACCAGACTATGACTGATCGTTATCTGGAGCAAAGTTGTTCTTGAATTCACGGGTGACCTCACCACATGTTTATAGAGCACTCCCTTTACTTAGCAAACAACTGACAAGCAGGTTATGAATATTCAGGCCTGGATCTTTGATGTTCCCAAAAGTGAGCAAGGAGCTTGCTAATGCCAGGCAACCACTGACAGTGTTTTTTTTTTTTTTTTTCAGTGATGGAAGTTGAGCTTTCAAGCCAGCCATGGTGGCCTACAACTAGCCCTTAAGAGGTGGAAGCAGGTGGGTCAAGAGTCCGAGGCCAGCTCGGTTTCTAAACAAGGCAACAAAAAGGTGAGCTTCATTACAGAAGCAGAGTTTCCAAATCCAGTATCTGGTGCCATGAACGGCTTCTTTAGTGCTCCCGAGTTTCCTGATGATATTTGGTAATAAGGAATATGATTTTCAGTGTATTGTGACCTGTCCATCAGAAAACTCTGCAAAACTCAGAAAACCAACATTGTCCAAAAGACCAAGCCACAGGTAGGGTGTTGTGATAGAACATCTCCAGCTAAAAGGCCAATTAAAGTAGAAGACAAGGCCTGATCTGTAAGGACCTGTTTATTGGGCTTCCGGTGCGCGATTAAAATAAAATCCCCACAATTACCTCAAAAGGCCTATTAAAATACACCACTTCATCTCTGCTTCCTGTGCTTTGGAGCTACAGAGGTGTACTGTAGCTCTTGTTGCTTTGGTTTTCTTATGTAGGTACTGTAGACCTAGGCCTGGCAAACTATACAAACCAAGCCATCCTCCAAGCTCTGAAAAAAAATCCCTTTTAATGATTTTCAGATGAATATACAAGTTACTAAAAGAGCATGTCAGTGTCCTAGGCAGACCATTCAAAAGGTATCCTTCTTTATGACCCTTCCCTGAAGGAAGAAGTTCTCTCAGAAACTGTCCACACTTTACCAAACTTGAACTTGACTCTCCAACCTCAGCTAGGGATTAGACAGGGATTGGTCCATGTACAGGCTCTATGTAGTTAGAGGCCATCAGCCAGCCAATCATGTCTTCTTATACAGCTATGCTAGGAATCGACAGATGATGTCAGCCTACAGGCAGCAGAATTGGTAGTCCAGGAGAAGGGGATGCATCAGCACTGGGCCACGATTGGCTGTTTCTGAACAGATGATTGCCAAGGTCCTGCCAACTCTGCCAACTACTCATCCAGCTCTGACTCCCACACACATCTACGCCCTTCCCACCCTTCCAGCCTGAAGCCCAGAACTCAGAGTAAGAAGGTGTGCAGGTCAGAGTTGGAGTCCAAGCCGCACAGAAAGGGCATTCATTGTCTTTACACTGCATTTTGTCCCTTTATCTTTACGGGGCCTGTTCTTTAGAGCATGACCAGGCAGGGCAGAGAAGGGAAATGGGAAGGACCACTCCAGCTGTTGGTCGGTTTCCCCTTACTCATGAGGGATGTCGGATGCCATCAAAGAAACCACCACATAGTCAGCTGTCCTTCTGCAGGGCCAAAGGCCCGCAGGCAGCTGCCAGGGGACACTTCTGATGCAGCTGGGGTCTCCCAGAAGAAATAGGGATCTTAGCTGGTGTTGAGGGACACAAGGCAGAGCTCTCAGCACTGGTTTTCCCGGGTAGCTGAGCAAACAAAGGCAGGGAGGATTGGAAAAGCCCAGGTTACTCTAACCCACTTGAACCATTTCAGTCTTTGAGATGAATGGTGAAGATTATTCTCAGTCTCATGTAAGGTCCCTTAATCACCCAGGTGCCCCCATCTTCCAGCTGGAATCTACCTTAAAGCCCTTTCTTACTGAAAAGCTGCTGCCACCATTGTGTATAAACCAGTTTTTCAAGCTAAATCACCAGATTAATGAATTGCACTCCCCTCCACAGGCTCAGGAATCCCATGGGACCCCTTCCTTGTCCACAGCCAATGTAGATGTAGAGGCTTATGGACACGTGGATCCAACTGCCATATGGCCTATCCAAGACCACTCTTTCCTGATGAAAAGAGAAGTCTGCATGATCTGAAGAGTTCTAGGAGCAAGCCTCAGAGAACAGAATCAGTGAAGAAGTTATTCTTTAACACAACAGACTACAGAGTTTTGTTTTGTTTTGTTTTAAGACAGGCTCTCACTATCCAGCTCTAGCTGTCCTGGAACTTAATATGTAGACCAGGCTGACCTGGAAGTCACAGAGACCCACCTGTTTCTTCCTTCTGAGTGCTGAGTTTAAAGGCATGTGCCACCATGTAGAGCAGAGTGAAGCCTTTTTGTCCTAGCCTTCTTTGATTTATGAGAGTGTGGGAACTTTCTAAAATTCAGTATATACCACCATATCATTTCCAGATAGCTCTACCTGGGGACAGGTCAGGGCCTTCATTCTGTATTCATTAGAAAGTTAGTTAAGAAATGCTTACTAAACATTTATTGAAGACTTTCAGACTGTAAATTGACTATCAGAGCTGTGTTTTAAGATTTATCTGTTCCCCAAAAGACAAATGGGATGTGTGTTCTCTTATGTATGTTGCTAGATTTTAAACCTTTGATATGCATGCTATTATTTGAACAACCACAGAAGTTAGATGTAGAGTAAGGAGGAGGGAGGGAAGGATCTCCCAAAGAAGGAGAAATAGAATATATAGTTGTGTGGGGATTAAATGGAGGTGAGGAGAGAAAAGGGAGGTAGCGAAGGAATGTGGGAGGGACAACTCACACTAAGAGTCACTTGAGGGGTCATATGGAAACTTACTACAGTAGAAGCTTCTTAAAATATCTACATATATGAAGGAAATCTAATGGAATCACCAAATAATGGGGAAGGCAAAGTCCCAACTGGGCATCTCTCATCACCAGGTGAAACCTCCAGTGCCGGGAATGAGTTACACTTAATTGACTTCTTGGCCAAAGGAGCCCTTGGAAAACTCCAAACAACTAAGGCTATTGCCAAGGCTTTTGGCTTCTCTCCACAAACTGGCGGTAAGGCCCTATTATAGATATTGCTGAAGACAGAATCTATAAATCTCCTTTAACATGGAGAAGTCAAACTGGTGCCTAACTAGAGCCTTTACCCCTACTGCCTAGTGTTCACAATACTGAGGGGCATTCTGCATGCTACCAGAGAAGAAAAGTAAACATCAACCCTGCCATAAACCCTTCAGTCTATAATGGTGACCTATCTGCAGGACATGCCAGTGCAGTAGTGGCATGAACATTGTGGGAGTAACCAACCACTGTCTGATTGGATTTAAGGCCCACTCCATTAGATGGAACCCTTGCTTGACACTGCTCGGATAGCCAAGAATCTGAGACTAGATAGGCCAGGGACCTAGGGAAAAACCTAATACTATTGTTCTGCTAAAAGAATAAAGCAATAAAATTACACCTAATGACATCATATGCATAGATCAATGTCTCATTCAGCCATCATCAGAAAAATTTCTCTTGCAGTATAGGGAAACTAATACAGAGACCCTGAAGGGAATGGAAGTGGCTTACAATGCTCTTCCTGTTTACTTAGGTAATATTATATCCTTCTGGGGTCTTTGATGTAGTTGAAGACTAGATAGTTTTAATTATAATTTTCCTTGGTTATGATAAAAGATAAATTAGATATGAAACTTTAGACTCATAAATATAGGATAGATAGAATATTTTCTTTAATTTTGTCAAATGTAAATAGACTAGATATTATAACTGTAATTCTTTCTTGATAACTGTTTTGTTATATGTAATTTTACTATGTTAAAGTTAAAATCTTCCTTTTAAATAGAAAGAAAAGTATGTTGTATGTGTGTTGATAAATAAAATGCTGAATGGCCAGTAGCCAGGCAGGAAATATAAGAGGGGCAAGAAGACAAGGAGAATTCTGGGAAGAGGAAGAGCTGAGTCAGGAGACACCAGCCTGCTACCCAGGGAGCAGCATGTAATGGCATACAGGTAAAGCCACAGAACACACGGCAACATATAGATTAATAGAAATGGGCTGAGTTTAAGTGTAAGAGCTAGTCAGTAGATAGCCTGAGCTAATGGCCAAGCAGTTGTAAATAATACTAAGTCTCTGTGTGATTATTTTATAAGCAGGCCACAGGACTGCAGGGCCCAGGCAGGACCAGAGAAACTTCTAGCTACAAGACCCACAACTGGATAATGTACAGAGAGTAAGAGACCTTGCAACACCCAGTCCTAAATGGGTTGTCTTCATCAAATCTCTCCCCTTAGGGCTCAGAGAGGAAGAGAAAGTGGAAAGCTTGTAAGAGCCAGAGGGGATGGATGATACCAAGGAAAACTGTTTCTAGCACAACTTCCTCCAGACACAACAGTATTTAAGCATATATGAACTCATGGGGACTGAGGCAGTATGCACAAGGCCTGAACAGACCCAAGTCCCCATACTGAGGTGGTGAAGTAGATATGAGCTCCCATTCCCAACCAAGAAGCTATATCCAGCTAACAACCACTTACAAAGGAAAAGTTAGTTTCTCCTAGGGAGTCTCAGTGGATATATAAACCACACTTACAGGCAGGCACCAGGCCCGGTAATAGCAATACAAAATGAACTCTAAGGTTATAGTTCACATCTGTGAAAAAGTCACAGAAGAAGGAATAAGAGACAACTGGTTGAATTACATCCATGGTCAAAGGCAGAGAGAAATAAAAAAATAAATACATGATGACTAGGGAAGATGATCTATCTGTTGTGAGTGTACTGGTGAAGAATGAATTCCTATCCTATTAAGTTAGAGACTTGGGGCTTCCTATCTATCTATCATCCTTCTATCATCTGTCTATCTATCCATCCATCATCTATCTATCCATCCATCATCTATCTATCTATCTATCTATCTATCTATCTATCTATTCTCTATCTACCTATCCTTGCATAGAACCTAGCATAAAATTTACTTCATAAATAATCATTATGTCAATTTTCAGTTAGAAAAATTCAAAGGTATACACATTCTTGGTTTAATTAAGAAGACAAGACATACAAAGTAGCCATATACATGGCCCAAACAACCAACATTTTATAAAGTTCAAAGTCTCCAGAAGAATGAGGATATGAGAATACTTTAAATCACAGGTAGCCATGAGCTTGTCTTTGAAGGAGGATGAACTGTGTGGTCAATGGAGATGTCATTGATTCACAAATATTAAAAAAAGAATCAACAAGAAAGCCCTCACCATATAGTATCTTCTCTTAAAGCCTATTGGCTACTTTAGCTCTTGGTCAGTGTTTCTCTATCATTCATAACTTCTGCTTGTGATTTCCAAAGCCTCCTTATTCTTCATTTCAACCATTTACTCCAACCATCTGAAAATGTTGGAGGCCCTCTAACCAGTGGTTCTCCACCTTCCTACTGCTGCAATCCTTTAACACAGTTCCTCATGGTGTGGTGACCTCCAGCCAGAACATTATTTTTTGTTGCTACTTCATAACTGTAATTTTGCTGCTGTTATGAATCATAATGTAAATATCTTTGTTTTCCAATGGCCTTAGGTGACCATGTGAAAGAGTTGTTCCAACCCCCACAGGGGTCACGACCCACAGGTTGAGAACTTCTGATCTAACATTTCTACACTCACACCAAGAAGCCCTGCTCCCAAAGCTTCCTATAGCATGGTAATTTTTATATCCCATCCCTTAGGTTCATTACAGCTCTGGCTCTGTGTCTTTAAGAATATGGTTGACAAATAAGATGGCAATTTTGTGTTATATTTCCATTTTTCTTGCAAGTGTTGATCAGATAATCCATTTTAACTACCATTTCCCTGTAGCTAATCTTCAAAACTGTGTAATCAGAGAACTACAGTTTAGGGCCAAAGACCTGACACATAAAAAAGAGTTCTTTAATTGTTGTCATATAAAGTTTGGAACATAAACTTCATTCTCCTATTTCCCTCTGCCAAATAATGACTTAGAGATTATGTGCTAGGAAGTCTGCTACAATTTATAACTTGGGTTTTTTTTTCTATAATAAAATTTATTGCCTCTTAGTCTTTAAAAATTGAGTTTATTTGATATGAACAACTGAAAACTATCCTTGTAATTTCCCAAGTTTTCAACTTTCCCAAAAATGCTTAACACAGGCATTGTAATTCTCCAATGTCCATGTATTCATGTTTCTCACATTTTAATTTGGTAGCATGTGGATACTTAGAGTCACAAAACCTTCTCATTTTCCCCAGTCCATCTCTGCAGTCAGTCGTGCTTACTGTACTGGTTTTGATATATACTAAATACCCTTCCACTGGAAGCTGACATTAGGACAGTGTCATTGCAGTTTACAAAGTACTCTGACACTGGAAAGATGGCTCAGTTGATAGAGTGCTTGCCTTGCAAGCAGGAAGACTAGACTTTGCTCTCCATAGCCCATGTCAAAAAAGGAACTGAGGGCTGGCATTCAAAATTCCAGTGCTGGAAGGCAGAGATAAGCAGCTCCCTAATCACAGTGCCATTAGCCAAACCTACTCAGCGAGTCCCAGTCCAGTGAGTGATCATATATATATAATGCCCAAGTTGTCCTTTGGCTTTGGTTTATGTGGGCACACACACACACACACACACACACACACACACACACACACAGTAATTAGACTTGTTCCAAGTACTTTGTTCCACTCATTCAGCAGATTATTTACTAAGTCAGCTACGTAGATGACCTGTGTTGGAGCTAAAGCTCTGGCCTTGAGCAGACACCCAGGCGCATCCCTTGCCTTGATGAAGCTTTCAGTCAGATGGAAGGGTTTTTGCACAAAAAGGCAACAGCTACCTGAGTCCTCACAAAACCTACGAAGAGAAAGTGGATGGCACTCTAAGGTGGCCCATTCAACCCCAGAAGCAGCACATTGGTTTGCTTTATGAACAAGTAATGAGTTTCTATTCCTGGGTTATTTCCAATAGATTGCTAGTGTCTGCTTGAGCAGTGTTGGGAATGTTCCTGGGGTCATGTAAGAGATCAGAGGGAAAGAATGTTTTTTTTTCCGAGACGGGGTTTCTCTGTGTAGTTTTGGCGCCTGTCCTGGATCTCACTCTGTAAACCAGGCTGGCCTCGAACTCACAGAGATCCGCCTGCCTCTACCTCCCAAGTGCTGGGATTAAAAGGCACCACCACCACCTGGCAAGAATGTTTTGATTAGTGATGTCTAGCATGGATGTAAAGGAGGATGACAATATGTATTCTGTGTACTCATTTGACTACAGTCCATCTGGAGCTTGTGTGCATTTGAGAAGGAAGTGAAGCATGGCAATGGTCATTCAGTGGCAGAGTCTTCACATTTTTTCTTCTGCTTTTTACCCCAATTGTGATGTCCCAATGAGGTAATTCATGTAGTTTTACAGTAGCAGAGCAAACAAAGCTATAAATCAAGACAAAAAATAGTGGATGCACCCAGCAGGCCAGTTCTAATACAGTGGGAAGTCTGTGCTGTAGGATTTGGCTGCTGCCTGATGACTTCTTAGCCTTTACATTAATAGATTACAGATTACATTAATAGAAGCCAGAAGTCTGTTTGTACCTTCTGAAAGTTTACTTAATAGTCAAAAGGGTTTTGGGTCACACACAGAGGTGAGCAATCAATGGCTATTTAAGAGGCTAGAAACTCAAGACTTGCATCCCACCCTGTAACTTTACAGTTCTGCATAGTCACAGGTTTAATCATTCAGTCGACCTCAGGGACAGTGGAATAGGTGTAGCTTTTTCTTGGGCACTTCAGTGCACAGACACCATTGGCTTCTGTGACAAAGTCAGATATGGGATGGGGAGAAGGAGTTTCTGGCTCTATCAGCAGGGGGTCCTCCCTCAGGCCTCAAGTTCCCCTCCTGAGTGCACTTTCTTGGGAGACTTGCTCATTCTCTGGAACTTCTGGGAGGCTAGATCCAGTGGAGTCTGGAATGGAATGCCCACTCATCTGCAAATTGGCAAACAGCTTCCTACAAGATGGAAGAAAGCTTAATTTGGAGCTTACATGGAACAACAGGGTCCATTTAACAAATCCAACATTTAATGAATGCAAAATAGTGTGCTGTAAAAAAAAAAAAAAAAAAAAAAAAAAAAAAAAAGCTAATGTAGCAGTTTTTAAACACCAATGCATGCTTATTAGCCTTGACTCAAAAGTCCAGCCCCTTGCTCCTGGACCCTTGCTTCTGATTTCCTTTCAAAATGTTGATTGGAATTTGCAAAGGGCATCCCTTTTGTGCCTGGGCTAGCTCTCCCAAACCACTCAGGACCTCCAAACAGGAAAGGTACCCTTTGTTGCCTAGCAATTCATAACACAAAGATGCAGGAAAGATGAGCTCATCTTTTGGACGAGTCTTCCATAAAACTATCTTTGATGGGCTCTTTCAAAATCCTAGGATTGATAAAACCTTCCAACCCATTTTTCCTGTGTGAAGAATCTGCAATGGTCTGAGCGAGAGGTCTGCTTTTGGATTCCATCTGAGGGGTGCCCCTCTCACCAAGGGCATATGGGGTGGAGGAGAGTTGAAAAGCAGAGAGAGAATTGAGTGGGGCATAAGAGAGCAAGGCAATTACTGCAGAAAATAGATGCCTCCTGCCTTTTATCAAGAACGGTATCAAATACTGTTTGGCCCAAGCACATTTGGTCCCCTTCTGTCTCTTATGCAAATTAAACATCTAGAGACCAGCCTGCCACAAAAGTGGAACCACTGCCCCACCCCACCACTCCTCCCACCCTTGAAGCAGTATCATGTACCTGATTGTTAGCTGATTCTCTGCCCCAAGAAATCATAGGAAAGATCTCTTTCTCTGTCCCCAAATTTTATCCTGATGGGACCTTTCTTCAAATCAAAAGTATCTGCTCTTTTGTTAGGGTGGGCTTCCAAAGCAAAGACTGTTACCATAGAAACATTTGGGGTTCATCTGGGAGCACTGGGGAGATGCTGTCCCAGCCTGAGGATACCAGCCTTGCCTGCTCATACTTTACAGCAAGGAGTCTTTCTTTACTGCTGAGTCCATGCCAGGCGCCATGCTAAGCAATTTATATGGACTGTTTCTTTACATGCTTGGACCAGCCATAGGACATAAGAAGCCTCATTTTACAGATTTGAAACCAAAGGCTTAAAGAGGTCAAGTTACTTGCCCAAGATGACACCACTGGAAATCTGACAGAGCCATGATGTTTAATTCCAGAACCAACACTTGTGGTGGCCTATGACACACTTGGCACTGGTAAAACTAGTGTCTTCCCCATATTGAGACCCTTTCCTAGCATTACATTTCCCAAATAGAACTTAACACAGGCACAAAGGCTCTCTGGATGCCTTGTCCTCAATGAGTAAAGGTGTACACATGTAACAAACATTAGCATTACTCACTTAATCTTTTGACCAACACTGTATTACAGACATTAATATTTCCTTCTAAAAGAGGAAGAAACTTAGGCTCACAGAACCTAACACCTGCCCAATAACAAACATACAGCCAATAAATCATCAAAGTGGTCTCTGGGCCCCTGGCAGGTGTCTTACAACTCAGCCTTACCCCATCACACCTTGCAGCATTTTTTCAGCCTTCATCCCACCTTCCCACTAGAGACAGGAAAGGGGCAGCTCCTCCGCCACCCTTTCTGTGAGTCATCTTTCTGCTTAGCTACTGCTCTGCGGGAGCTACTGACCTGGATGGGTCAGGGTGGGGTGTAAAGAAGCATGCATTTGAAGATAACAGCATCTTCTTGCAATGGGAACATGCATCCCAGCACAAGCAGAAGGATGCCATTGAACTGTCAACGATGGATAATTACTTCTCCAAACCACAGCCCATTCCATGTAGCCAAGCTGCCTTGGGCTTCTGTGCCTTGGCTTTCCTGCTCTTTCCTCACCAAGCGCTGGGGAACTCTTTCCTCCTTCCCTTCCGACACTTCAAACACACACTCAGCTTGCCCTGTGCATGTGCTCCCCACTAGAGAAGGAAGGAAGAAACAACTTCTAAGCTACCCATGTCTTCCAGGGCCAAGTGCAGAGGCTGGCAACTTACCAGATGGGTACCTCTGGTGTTTAATAAAAAAGAGATAAGAAGAAACAATGCTAAGCCCTGGGGGAAAGAAACTCAAAATCCACACATGTGAGATTCAGCAGCTTCATTTTGCTCAGGAATGGGCATTGGCATGTACAAGCTGCTGCTGCTGTTTCTGGGCTGCTCTGAGCTCCACCCCAGTGTGAAAACTGTTTAACTCACCCCTTCCTCCCACCCTCTTCAGTCCATTGGCTCATGTCTGTAAACTACATTGCTTGTGTGTTATCAATGCACACATACCTTCTGTTGCATGAACCTGAAGTCTACAATGAGACAACGGTCAGCTGTTTTAAGAGAAAGCAACACGACTCCCAGGACATGTGCACATGGCCAGAAACTGGTGTTTTCCATAAACTTGCGTATCTGTGTCCTGCCATTTGGCCTTCATCTCATCGCTCTGCTCTGCCCTGGGGTAGGACCAGGGTGATGGCCTCCATTTTGCAGAGAAGGAAGCTGAGTCCCAGGAATTTTTAATGGCTTCCCATGGAGCTCTTTCCTTAATCCTTAGAGGCTATCATAAGACAACTAACTCTATTATAGTACTTCTGTTCACACTGTTAGGGACACCCGGATGTCATTGTACGTGAAATTACACAGACACCCACGGATATGTCTGGAACCCCACCAGAGTAGCGTCCCCAGCATTGACCAGAGCAAGGTCTGGTTGGGTGTGATTAAAGACGGATTCATAGGAGAGTCTTTCAAAATTCTTTTTTTCCAAGCAGACTAATAAAGCTTGAAAGCCTAAAGTCTTTGCCATTTAAAGTTATATTTCAAGATGAAGTTAGAGACATCAAGAAACACTGGAGGAAAAATTTTTTAAGATTTTTTTTAACATTAATATAACCTATGTTTTGTTTGGCTTCCAGATGTAATTATGTCAAACTGGAATCCTTTTAGATTCAAAATTTCATTCTCCTATATAAAAATAAGGCAAGAAATAGAATGAGAAAAAATACAAAGAAGAGAATTACTACCTAGAACAGTACAGAAAATGTTTGTCTCCATTGGAGAGTTGTTTGTTTTTTTATTTTGATGTTTTGCACAAAAAAGAAAACTCTAGCTTTCCTCTCCAATACTGCTTGTAGCAGTAACAGGGGTGAGGTGGGATTTCTAACTCTCCAAAGGAGAAGAAATTAGATTCAGGTGGTAACTGAGCTGCCATTGGATTATTGTACCAAGTTCCCTTTTATTCGCTGGCAGTGGATAATGTGCACTCATTGTGACTTATCTCTGGTTGGTTTCTCTTACAGCCTCTGGATATATAAGGGGGAAGTAGGACAGGGGCTGGAGATCTGGGGAGCATCCGGGAGGCAGCATCTACCTCCAGAGAATGAAAACGGCAGGAACCTGAGCAACCGCCTGTGGCATTAACCTCTCCAGAGGTACGAGCCAGGGACAGCACTCCGATCACCCTAGGAAATTTCCCCACAAGATTGGATGATAACGTATTCTTACCCTTGACTTTAACTTTCCATTCATATTTCCAATACAGAACAATCGAGACCTGGGGCCTGGAGGGAAGGTGAGCATTCGGCCTGTTCACTTTGGTCACCTGGCAGAGACCGGCTTTTGAGAAGCAATGCTGGCAAGGGCCTTCATCCTGTTGGCGCTCTTTGCAGAAGCCTCGGCAAAATCATGCATTCCAAATAAAGCAGGTACCCCAGGGTCACACTGCTTTCCCAGAAGGCAACCCCTAGTCTCCACCTAGCTGTGATCCGAGCTCCAGACAGCTTGGTTGGGAAAGAGTAATAAACCGTCACCAGGTGGAGGCACAGAAGCCCCCAATGCCAATCAGACATTCTCCCACAGGGAGCAAAAAGTGTACTGAATGAACCATTTTTTTTTTTTTTTTTACAAATTAGAAGATATTTCCTTCTTCTTCTGTGTGATGGACCCCCTTTTTTATCTGTTTGACTGTGCAATGCATGCTGTGAGTCTCTAAACAGTATTTTGCAGAATTGAGCATGAAATGATGCAGTGAACATACATTTATTTATTTATTTATTTAATTTTACATATCAGCCATGGGTTCCCCTGTCCTCCCCCTTCCCGACCCCAACCCTGCCCTTCCCCCCAGCCCCTCCCCTCCATTCCTATCTCCTCCAGAGCAAAGACTCCCCTGGGGATTCAGCTCAACCTGGTAGATTTAGTCCAGGCATGTCCAGTCCCCTCCTTCCAGGCTGAGCAAAGTGTCCCTGTGTAAGCCCAAGGTTCCAAACAGCCAGCTCATGCACTAAGGACAGGTCCTGGTCCCACAGCCTGGGTGCCTCCCAAACAGTTCAAGCTATTCAACTGTCTCACTTATCCAGAGGGCCTGATCCAGCTGGGGGCTCCACAGCCTTTGGGTACATAATTCATGTGTTTCCACTAGTTTGGCTATTTGTCCCTGTGCTTTTTCCAAACTTGGTCTCAACAATTCACACTCTTACAATCCCTCCTCTTTCTCAACAATTGGACTCCTGGAGCTCCACCTGGGGCCTGGCTGTGGATCTCTGCATCCACTTCCCTCAGTCACTGGATAAGATTTCTAGCATGACAGTTAGGGTGTTTGGCCACCTGGTCACCAGACTAGGTCAGTTCAGGCTTTCTCTCGACCATTGCCAGTAGTCTACAGTGGATGTATCATTGTGGATTTCTGGGGATCTCTCTAGCATTTTGCTTCTTCCTATTCTCATGAGGTGTTCATTTACCACAGTCTCTCTTTCCTTGTTCTCCCTTTCTGTTCTTGATCCATCTGGGATCTCCCACTCCCCTAAGCTCTCTTTCCCTCGATCCTTGCCCTTCATTACCCCCACTCACATCCAGGTTGTTCGTGTAGATCTCATCCACTTCTCTGTCATTGGGTAATCCCTGTGTCTTTCTTAGGGTCCTGTATTCTAGGTAGCCTCCCTGGAGTTGTGAGAACATTTTAAATTATAAGAAATCTAATTTTTATAGGAATACAGATATCAGTCTGTGATTTTCCAGGCATATTCTTTAAGATCAAGGAAAAGTTTTAGGGCTGGGGCTATAGCTTGGGGGTAGAGCTCTTGCCTGGCAAGCCTGAGGCTCTGGTTTAATAACCAGTATTGCTGAACAACAACAAAACATTTGCTCTAAAATACAGTGACACCTTTTTAAAAGTGGATCCAATTAAATGGATGCTAAATAGTGACGCTGTTATATGTGGCATAAGTTGTAGAAGAAGAATTGCAATGGCTGAAGTTTGGGACAGCTCACCGCAACTTAGCAAGAACATGATTTTAATTGCCTCTGCGTGACATCTGATGACCATGACTGACTCAGACTGTGTGTGTACTCTTCCAGATGTCATCCTTGTGTTTTGTTACCCTAAAACCATCATCACTAAAATCCCCGAGTGTCCCTATGGCTGGGAAGTCCATCAGCTGGCACTCGGGGGGATGTGTTACAATGGGGTCCATGAAGGTGGCTACTACCAGTTTGTCATCCCAGACCTGTCACCTAAGAACAGGTCCTACTGTGGAACCCAGTCTGAGGTAAGCCAGCCCGCTTAAGCAGGGATGCTGAAGCGGGAGTGATGAGACACAAGAGGAGCGTTTGCTGCCATCCTTAAGAGAATTCACAACACTAAATTCCTTCTTAAAGTCAGTCCTGTCGCTCAAATTCCCTAGGAGGCTGTAGTGACTAAAATCTTCTCTTCTACCTAATTTGGATGACTCTTTGTGTGTCTTAAAGCCGGGCAGTGATAGCACACACCTTTAATCCCAGCACTCAGGATGCAGAGGCAGGTGGATCTCTGTGAGTTCAAGGCCAGCCTGGGCTACCAAGTGAGTTCCAGGAAAGGCTCAAAGCTACACAGAGAAACCCTATCTGAAAAAACATTGTGTCCTCTTCCGTCACGCCCCACCTTATCTCTTAAGATAGGTCTCTTGCTGAACCCAGAGCTTGCTGATGCAGTGAGACGGGCTGGCCAGTGCTGGGATGACAGGCATGTGCCTCCCATCATACCCAGCATTTTATAATCATGTTAGAGATCCGAACTCAGGTCCTCATGTCTGTGCAGCAACCATTTACCCACCAAGACACCTCCACAACCCAGTGACTCTTTGGACTTGACTTTCATTCCCCTAATTTGTTGGGGTATGGGGATAGGAGCAAAGCTTCCTTCTGTGAGTAGAATAAAGCAAACTTCTCACTTTGGCACTTGCATCCCAACATCAGATACTAAAATCAATGGGCCATCCTTTCCCCAAGAACTGGAAGTGACAGGTGCATTTGGGAAAGTGCTAACAGGATCTAAGCAGGGTCACGTGAGGCATTCATAGCAGGGGACCGGACCGTGGAATCATGAGAACCACAGCCTCTTGACAGGTGCTTATATGACAGAGGAGAAATCTGAGGCCTCCCCCAGAGTCATCAGTTCTCAGCCACAGGAGTACTAGGAGCATGGTCCCTGCCACCACGGGTCAGAATTCCTACTGCCTTGACTACTGGAAGGGTATGTGCTTGTATGCCTCAGAGGGGGAAAAAAAAAGCCAACTCCTCTTCCTGGAGTGCCAGAAGGATTCAGGTTTGATGGGAAGAGCCATGAGCAAAGTGAACAGAGCATCATATCTGTGAGTGCATCCCTGTGAGCTGAAGTGGAAAACATCTCCATGCTTTCAGGCCATTTCCTTTAAAACAGGTGTTCACAGTTCTAATGCCGGGGAGTTTTGAGACCAACGTGCAAGAAGGAAGAATTTCATAATTGGTGCTTTATGGTTAAAAGATGCTTTAACTGCAGATTTATGGTCTAGAGTGGAGGATGGACAAAGACCTTCATGGGACTTTGGACAAGGGGAGTAGAAGAAAAGTTGAGGCTGGGAACAGAGACCTTTGACCTAGTCCCTCAGTCAGACGATCAGTAGGACTTTTCCTACACATACAGTATCGACCTCATTGAAGGGATGCCAGAATTCTGCTAATATTTTCACCACACAGAATGGGTTCTACTGTTTCTGATAAATATTTCTGTCTCCTCGTTGGGTTTTTGTTTTGTTTTATTTTTCAACAGGGTCTTGGCTTCAAACTCACTATGTAGCTGAAGCTTGCCTGGAACCCCTTAGCTTCACCTCCCATTTGATGGGATGGCAGGAATGTACCACCGTGCCCAGCATTCTCCCCAGGATTTTTTTAACCAAGTCATTACCAACCACTTTCCTCAGAATCCTCAGTCCCACCAGGGGACAGCATACACACTAACTGCCTCCTTCCTTCCTCCAGTACAAGCCCCCCATCTACCACTTCTATAGCCACATTGTGTCCAACGACAGCACGGTGATTGTGAAGAACCAGCCTGTCAACTACTCCTTCTCCTGCACCTACCACTCTACCTACCTGGTGAACCAGGCTGCTTTTGATCAGAGGTAAGCCGCTCTGGGGGTGGAGGGCTGGCCACCATGAGGATGCTACAGTCCCTGTCAATCAGGCATGTTTCAGTCCTTATGCAAAATTCTCTCCCCTTTTCAGAGTGGCCACTGTTCATGTCAAGAATGGGAGCATGGGCACATTTGAAAGCCAGTTGTCCCTCAACTTCTACACTGTAAGTCCAGGTTGCCTTTCCTCAGGGCACTTACTTCCATGGGAGTCACTCTCTCCCAGCCTCTGGGCAGAGCCCCACTCCAGAACTCCAACAGTGGCATACTGCCTTAACTTGGCTTTAAAGATGCCGTGCAACAGAAGGTTCACTTCACAGGCCAATCAAAGAGCTAAACGGCACAGGCGTGGCTGACCTTCCCATTTCACCAATACAAAAATTAGGCAAGGTCACAGGTCAGACAATAGAACACCCATGTCTGACTCCTAATCAAGATTAGTTTCTACTACATTACTCTCCAGAGATTTATTTGCCATTAGGATCTCAAAGCCATTAGTCAAGAGCATTGTGCTCCCTGACTAGTCCGGAGCTAAAGACAAGGCTTAGGGCTAGCCTCTGCTTTTTAGCTCTTTCATCCCATAAGATTTCTTCACTGTTCTAATTGCCTGTGTTGACATGGAAAGTTAAAGGCACACTTTGGTCTCTCTCAAAATTAAGTGCTGCAGAGAAACCAAATACGGACTGGCCACAAACCCAACGACTCTCCAGATAGAAAGGGCATTTTGTTTTTAAGCTGTAGCTTCCAGTGAGGACACAGGCACTCAGAGGGCACACTGGCCCAGCTGGCTAGAGGAAGAGGCAAGCAGAAACACAAACCTTTGTGTGAAGCGTTGGAAGTGTCCTCAGAGGGCAGCACATCTGACCCATTTCGTTTTTGCAAGAAAAAACAGCATCTCATCTGAAACCTCACTAACACTGAACACTTTACCTATTGCCCGGAAGCCATTATCCCCTAGAATTCATCAGTGAGTGCTGAAGAATCCTAAAACAACCTAGTCTGTCTTGCAGATAAGGAAGCCCAAAAGAAGGAAGGCGTTTGCCCAAGAACACACAGGGGCCTTGGAGAAGCCTCTGGTGAGAACAGAGATTCCCTAACTGAGTGAGGTACTGCCTGTAGAGGCATAAAGCACAGTGTCATAGCCCTTTACCCACAAAGCCCAATGTGAAATTCAATTTTTTACTCTTTTTAAAAACTATTGTTAAAGAAGGATCTCTAAGACGCATTTGCTTCAAGTTTCCTTAAAATTCAGACTAGCCCCAGCTTCATCTCTCTAGTGGCTGAACCAGAGATAAATATCCACAGCCACTTGACCTGTGTCCAGGGATCAATGTACTGTGGGTCACCAGGGGTGCTCAAATGAGGCTGACACAACTTCCTGTAGAGGGACTACAGTCTTTCCTAGGAAGGCCCCGTCTAGAAGCTAGCTAGTTGTTGTTATTCTCATGAGATAAGGTGGAAGATTTGATCCTATGAATGTTTACAATAGTTGGTGATAGAGACCAGGGTTTTTAAAACTCATCTCTCACCATCACCCACATAGGATTGAGTTTCAGACGTAAACATAACCTCAGAAGTAGAAGAAACATATTCCTTCAATCAATCAGCCTTTACCAGCAGGCCATCTGCAGAAACAGAGGGACAAATTCCTTCCTGAATTGTCTAGAAATGAAGCCAAGGTGTCCCCAAACCCTGCCATCAAAGCCTCTCTGGGTCAAACAAACTTCAGCACAGAGCAGTTTCCGCTGCCCAGACGCCTTTGTTTATATTCCTCACTGGGTTTAGTTTCTTACGTCTAGCCCATGTATTTTTTTTTTTCACTTTGAGGGCATTTTTGAGTGTTTCTAAAGCAACAACTGCTTCCTTGCATATATTTCCATCAAATTACCAGAAACAGAACCATGCCCTACATAGGACAATAGAACCAACACACTGCTAATTGCTTAGGATTCTGGGAAGTTCAGAGCCTGGGCCCTCAAATACACTCCTCCTACTCTGCATGTGTCCTCTCTTCTTTCTCTCCAGCCCTTCCCACTCACTTTGGCCAAGGACCCCTAGTTGATATTCCCAGGGGAAAGTTATGACTCCCATTTGAAGACAAAGGAAGGTTGTGGGTTTACAGATACAGCCTGGAACTATGGTTTTAAAAAAAAAAAAAATGGGCCAAGCCTGAAGGCCTGGTATTACTATTTACTAGTTAAACAACTTTAGGAAAGTTAGGGAGCCTCCCTGCACCTCTACGGCCATAAAACAAGAACTTAGTGACATGTATCCCTTAGATATTAGGAAACTCAGTCAGTGACATCATCTTTAAGTACTCAGCATGGTTGGTGAACTTGGTAAGTACCCAAGAAGACAGCTGTTCTCCTTGAGTGTAGACTCAGGCCCCATTTAACATTGATGCTCTGAATGTTCTTAGAACCGTTGCCTTTATAAAGATCAATATCAATATTGGTGTGAGACTAGGTTAGCTTCTTAAAATCAAAACAGTACTGGCCTTCTTGGTGGTGCTACAAAAAGAAATGAAAAGGCCTATGGTGGACATAGGCAAAGAAAGATTAAAGATCCTTCCAGAATCAGAACAAACTGCAGAGACCACCCTTGATTCCTCACATGAAGTCCACAGAGTTCCCCTGCTGAGGGCTGGCGGTTCTACCTCCTCCAGTGACACAGGTGAGCTGGCCATTTGTTTTAGATTATCAGTGGAACCTGACCCCGGAAGCCCTATTGTGTTGGTTCTGACTACAAAAATAATTCTATGGGATCATGTTGGTCACAGCTCTCCAAAAGAGTCCCCATCTTCTCTAAACTAAACATCTTCTTGTTGGTTTCTCTGACATCCTAATTGCTTTCCCGTGAGCACAAGCAAGCTGGCCAGTGCCTGTTACAAAACGGGACCCAGACTTGAAATGTTCTACTCTAGTCCTCTGTGGAGCCTAAAGAGACATAGGGGGCCACAGGTGACCATCTAAGTTCTGGAAAACTCTAGGAATATGCCCTGAAGTACTCACTTCAGGTTAGTTTTCTTTATTGTTATCTCACCCTATGCACAAAAGCAACTACATTTCCCCATATGAACTGCTCATTGAGGCATGCCTATCCTTACCTTGGGCAACTAGCTGGTTGTGAGTCAACCTTCTAGTCAAGAGAAGGAATGCTGGGACATGGTTTCTCAACAGACTCCTCCATTCTATAGGGTAGAGAAGTATTCTTTGTGATCTTTCTGATAGCATAGAATAGCTTACCAAGGCAAAGCTGTCTGAGGACAGGTCTCTGATTTTCATGTTAAAAAGGAAGTAGGGAACCAGGTGTGGTGGCTCCTATCTGTCATTGCAGCCTGAGGAGCAGAAGCAAGATGTCTGGGAGTCTGAAGTCAGTCTGGTTTACATAGTGAGGTTCAGGCTAGTCAGAGCTGTCTAGAAAGACCCAGAGAGGAAGTAGGGCAGAGGAAAGAAGGGAGAGGGAGAGAGGGAGAGGGAAGGGAAAATCATACTAAGCATTTCTGTAGTTATCAGTGCAGCTTCTGGTCTTTGCTCTGATGGAGAACTGCACAATTGTTCCATCAGTAGAGACCCCACACTCTACCAGTTGGTCTCCAGAAGAAAGACTTCACAGAAGCATCTCTGGAGACTTGAGAACTAAATTGCCATCCTCGAGTTAGTTTCCATGTTTGGAAATGTCCCCTGAAATCTCATACATTTTAGGCAATACCAAAAATACTTTAAAAACTACTGAACAGGTGACACTTTAGCTGCATGCACGCAAATAAATCACCTATGCCAGGGACTGTTATTGCTTAAGTGTGGCAACCAATAACGTGGTGCAGAGGCCTGACAAATGGAAAGAAGGATCCAGCAACTAGGTGGCTTATTGTGAGAGCCTCGGCTGGTCCTGCTTCCATAGAATGATGGAAGTCATCCTAGATGCCTACTGAGTTACAAGTCTCTAAGTTATAAATTCAGATTTTGAAATACCCTAGCCTAAACTTTATGTTTCTATCCTACAATGTCACAGAGGCCAATGTCTCTGTCTCCCATGGCTAATGACAGAGAGTAGTTCCAGGTTCTTACTCAAGTGAATTGAACAGGATACTCACAGAATGGAGGAGCAGCCTCCTTTGAGGAAGTCAGTCACAGCTGTAATTTCTAATAGCTCACTGTGCGTTATCTGAAGATGATAGATTTGGAACAAAGCTGGGCCAGGGACCAGACCCTGACACTCCTGAGCCTGTCATGGTAGTGACCCTTTGGCACACTCAGGTTTCAAGGCCTGCTCTCCTCGATCCACCTCATAGCCCCATAATCCCATCCCCTGCTCTTTTCTCTACTTTCTAACCCTCCTCCAGACCTGGCCTCCTTGCTGACCTGTCAGCCACATCCTTACCCCAGGGTAGACATTCTTTCTGGTGTGGCTACACAGCCTCCTTCCTCACTTTCCTCAAGCCTTGTTCAGACACTACCTCCTCAAAGAGGCCTCTTCAAAAATGTCACAATAGGGCTCCTTTGCTGAAGGGCTTAATGTGCCGGTGTGAGGACAGACCCGAGTTCAATCTCCAGAGCCCGCATTTAAAGAAACAAGCTGAGCATAATGGCGCTTGTAATCCCATCCCTGGAGAGGCAGAGACAGGTGATCCCTGTCGTTTACTTGCTGGCCAGCCTAGCCCACTTGGTGAATTCTGGGCCATTGAGAGACCCTGTGTTAAACTCAAGGTAGACAGTTGCCTGAGGAATGAAACCAGAGGTTGATCTCTGACCTCCATATACATGTGCATACCTTTATATACTCATGTACCCATGCCCACACAAACATGCATATGAATACACACACACACACACACACACACACACACACACACACACACCTCACACACACTAAATGCAGATTACCTTTCCTCATGTTTCCAGTCCCTTTTGCTATTTTTGTGGCTTCTAATATTACATACTATATGATAATCCAATGTACTGTGCAATTTACTTCTTTTCTATTGTCTTTCTCTCCTGCTAGAAAGTATAATCATTTGGAGACAGATTTTGCTTCATTCACAAATATTATATCTCAATACAGAATATCTTGATATAGAAACTATCCAAACATGTAGAACGACACCTAAATACATTGCAGGCACTCAATGGGGTATGCCTGTTGATAATCACACTGGTAATCAAATCACAAACTTTAGAACTCAGGCGAGCATTTGCTCAGACAGAGTGCAGGGAATCAGGGATCATGAGAGGGTATGATTTGGTTGCTCTTGGCCTTGAGTGATTTGTGAAACCATGGCTTGATGTCCTCAGATTCCATTATTTTTCTATCAGTCAATTTTGTTGGCATCACTGAGACAATGTGTGTCAAACCACGACCAGCAATGTCCTCTTCTAAGATGACATCCGCATCCTCAGAGGTACAGTTTCTCTGGCTCTGGTGTTTTCTTGATGGTCTCATGTGCTTGTCCCTTGGTTGGTTAGTTCCATCTATATCCTATCCCCAAAGTTTCTGCTCCGGCCAGAACTGACGGTTCATTCTCAGAGGTCACAATGCCTAGTGTAACCATTTTCTTCCCAAGAATGCCAAGTTTTCCACCAAGAAAGAAGCTCCTTTCATTCTGGAAACATCCGAAATTGGTTCAGACCTGTTCGCAGGAGTAGAAGCCAAAGGGCTAAGCACTCGGTAAGTTCCTTTCCTCTGTGTCTTTTTAAGTACAAAGGGAAAAAAGGCCAGCCAACAGATTCCAGCCTTCAGGTGTTTGCATTCTTAAGACTGGTTCAAAGTGACATCTTCTTGTTTTATTTCTAGGTTTAAAGTAGTCCTGAATAGCTGTTGGGCCACCCCCTCAGCGGACTTCATGTACCCCTTGCAGTGGCAGCTAATCAATAAGGGGTAGGTGCTACTCTCGGGAGTCAATGCAGAGCAGTGGTCCAATGTACCCTGGTCTTTTCTGCTATAGCTTGGAATAGCTTGGGAGGAAACTTTTTGTTCATACCAGATCCTTTGGGTGGAACTCCGGTTTTCAAAAGTCCTTAGTGATTTTATATATATATATAAAATCAGCTATTTTCCTGTACACATGAACACAACTGCAACAGCACACTCCCCTCAAAGTGTGATTCCATGTGGGGCAAGGGACTTGTTCAGGGTGAGATGGAGATCTCCCCGTGGCTGCCACCATCCAATCAGAGTGAGCTGTCACTGAGAGGCAGGTGCCACAGCCTGTGCCAAGGGATGGTGGTGCCAAGACATCTAGGCTTGCCCATTATTTGCATCCCTTCCCCCACCACAAAGCTCCCCTTACATTTCTTTCCACTGGCCGATACAGGGCCAGGGCACCCTGGCTGCAAAGAGCTATTTTAGGGCTCTGTGTCTTGAGTTCAGGCAAGGATCTCAGGTTTATTGACCAAACAATCCTGTTAGAGCCTCATTTCATAAGTTGGAAAATTCTCACAGCCCATGATTGCCAAGGCCACAACAAACAGAAATAACTCTGACCCTTGGCCCAGATAGGAAGGCACAACCTTTGTTTCTCGCTCATGACTCCTGAGAGAGATTCTGGGATAATATTTTGCAGTTCCTGCTTCTGTCTCAGCAAACATACATTTAGATATTTCTTTCCATTATCTAGATAATATATGGAAATGACTATGCTTTTTACAAAGGTTATTGTATATTATATGTATAATTAATTGAACATAAATTTCAGGCAAAACCTAACAATGCATATGGGGCTAAGCAGTAGGTGTAAGTGTAGGTGTCCACAGCAACATTGGAACACACTGCTCCCATCCATCATGTTGGTCCTTACCTTGTGTTACCCTGGAGTCTTCCAGAGGCCAGTCCTAAAGAGGGCTTGATAGTTCACTTCTTTAGGACAGGGGTTCAACTTACCAGATGTATGGGTTCTCATAAGTCACCCCCTATTTTAGGATGGAGACAATCTCATCCACCCCTCTAGCCCTTCGATTTGACCTCACACTCAGGAATCAGAGTTCGTGGAAAGGACAAATAGCTGTGCACAGAATGCAGTGCGAAATTTTGCCTTAGAGCCTCTTTGGAGTTCTCTGGTGTGATATTTCACTCTCCTTTCCCCCATGTATATCAGCTGCCCCACTGATGAAACAGTCCTCGTGCATGAGAACGGCAAGGATCACAGGGCAACTTTTCAATTCAATGCCTTCCGGTTCCAGAACATCCCCAAACTCTCCAAGGTTTGGTTACACTGTGAGACATTCATCTGTGACAGTGAGAAGCTTTCCTGCCCAGTGGTGAGGATCCTGGCTCTGGAAGGAAGATATTACCCCCAAAGGGCTGGTATTGGAGGAGCTGGATTTGATCTGGGAGATGTGGGCCCTGGGTGCAGAGACAGAAGGTCTAGGCCTGTCTACCTTGCTACCAAAACTTACCAATTTGGTATGTGTTGCTTGCCCACAGAGCCTGGTCTCATCATCTTTGAATAGAGGTCATCAGTTCTGATGGCTGTTCCCTTTTCAGAGAACAATGTAAGATAAAAATGAACATAGTAACAGGCATGAAAATGCTTTGAAAATGTTAAAAGTGTCAAGGGATCCAAGATCTAGCAGAACTCCAAAGCAGGTGATTGTAATCTGGATTGGACCATCTTCAGAGAAACACTTGAAACTCTAGGTCAGGATGGATTGCAGAGTAAGGGGAGGGGCTAGTGCCCTGTGGCTCTGGGCCTTACAGAACTGTAGAACACCTCCTCGGGAACTTAAAAGTACTGAGCTCCAAACTGTCCCCTGTCCTCCATAGACTGGAGGCCTCAGAGCTTCTGAAGAGACTGCCAGGGGCCTGGAGGAATCAGCAGAAAGGAGGTTGAATCTCTCCTTCCATCAAGTCATGTAGTTAGAAAAGACAGGGAAGAAAAGAAAAAAGAACCAGAGGGTGCAGGGCTGGTGGTGGAGGAGAATCAGTTAGTACTTGATCAAAGGATGGGCATCAGAGTTGCAGTTTTTAAACAACAACAAAAAAAAAAAATAGAGCAGAACACATTCTCCTATCACTGAGTTAAGAGGAAAGTAAAGCCTTCCTCCCTATGGAAAGGCATGGTGCCCATCCTCTGCTGCAACAATAATAAACTACTACAGCAGGGTTTTCCCACACTGAAGAGCCAATGAAGTCTAGATGTCTGTGCGTGCGTGCGTGCGTGCGTGCGTGCGTGCGTGTGTGTGTGTGTGTGTATACATTTTATGTATGTAGTGACTGGGGACTTTGACTCCATGAAGTTTCATTTTGTTTTTTTGTTTCTTTGTTTGTTTCTTGTTTCCTTTGTTCATTTCTCCTTCCGGTCTTCAGAACTGTGACAAACGGAAGCGTATGCTACGTGACCAAACAGGGGGTGTCCTGGTTGTGGAGCTGTCCTTGCGGAGTAAGCTGATTGCCCAATAGTCATGTGCATTCTGGGCTGTGTCCACAGGCACGGCAGGTTTGAGCATTTTGATTGAATTGTCAAACCAGGCGTGCCTGTGGACACAACACTCACCTGCTCCTCAAGTAGCGGGGGTCTGATCATGTAGGCCCAAGGAAATAAGAGGTTTGTTGACTACCTTGAACGTCTTATTGGGGCCCAAATCCAAATGTTCCTAAGTAATTAAGAAGCGCAGAGCTGAGCTTCCAAACTGGTCATGCAGTGAACAATAGGAACAGAAATGTAGGTGTCCTGGGAATGTCAGCAAGCCTTCACTGCCCCAGCCTGGCCTGGACACTAAGTTCCAGAAATGAGCAAGACTCATAGAGACCATGTCTCAGGAGTTGACCCTCTAAGAAACAGATGGACCACACTGAGGGCCAGGGAATGTTGAGGGGTGGGGAAGCATAAGGTGATGCAGGAGTGTGTGGCCACGTGAATTGACCCAGTACAGACCTCATAGACTGTTGGAAAATGTCAGTGTGACCTGGAGGATGCTATGACCAGAGAGTGAGCCAGACTTTGGTGGTAGTGTTGGTTTTTGAGGGGGCCCACCACCCAGCTTGCAAATAAATCACACACAGAGGCTTATTCTTACTTATGAATGCCCGGCATTAGCTTTGCTCCTTTCTCAACAGCTTTCCCTAAATTATCCCATCTATCTTTTGCCTCTGGCTTTTCCCTCTGTAAATCTTACTCTTACTCCATGGCTTGCTGATTGTGTAGCAGAGTGACTGGTCCCTGGATCCCTCCTCCCAGTTTTTTCCTTCTATTTATTCTCTCTGCCTGCCAGCCCCGCCTATCCTCAATCCTACCTTGCTATTGGCCATTCAGCTCTTTATTAGACCATCAGGTGTTTTAGACAGGCACATTAACACATCTTCACAGAGTTAAACAAATGCAACATAAACAAAAGTAACATACCTTAAAATAATATTCTACTACACTTTCGAGTTGTACCTCAAAGCATAATTGCTGAACCACAGACCAGGGCAAAGTCTCCAGGCTTTCTCTTGATTTTATGGGGTCTACAAACTAAACCAGGTTTTGTACACTTTCATGTGGTTCCAAAAATTAAAAAGAAAAGAAAAACATGGTGCATAAAAAGTCAATGAAATTAAAATCTCAGTGTCTACAAAGCTTTATTAGAACACAGATGGCATTGTCTACAGGAATATTCACACTACAAGGACAATACAATAAGGCCATGCTTGGTGCAGTTGTACACACCTGTAACCTCACTACTCAGGAGGCTGAGGCAGGAGGATAGTGAATCTGTGGACTATCTAGGATATATAGTAAAACTCTGCCTAAAAGTGTAAAGAAAAAAAAAAAGTATTTAGTATCTTGTGCTTTCCAAAATATTTAGCAACCCCTGCTTTAGATAGCCAAGGAGATGATGCTGTAAGACAAGTCTTTGTAAACCTCAGTATATGCTTCCTCTAGAAGGTGGAGCTTGTGAGTTAGTGGAGGTCAAACATGGTCAGCCTTGTGGCTCAGACACAGTCCTGGTACTTCTTCCATGCCTTTCTTCAACCTCCATTCTCTCTCTTTGCTCACTCCAGGCAGGGGACTTTCCAGTCTCTGTGACTTCTCAGGTAAGAATAAGAGGCACTTACATGTCATGGGGCAAGGCTTTTGTGAAGTGGATGTACTGTTAGGGGTGTTTACTTTACCCCAGCAAAATCTGTCATTGAAAATATACATCTTGAAGTACACCTGAGTGGGGCAGAGGGGCACAGAGGCAAAGAGGTCTCACTCCAACCAGCCTGTGACCCGAGAGAGGAGCTGTTCAAATGAATGAAGAACCATCAGATCCCTGGGCATTCTCTGAACACAGCCACCACTCGGTGGCTTTCCTAAGGTTCCTGTGTTTGGAGAACATAGTTTTTGATCAGATCATCAGCTCATTAGCAAATATTTGCAGTCCTGCCATGACTCAGCTGTTTATTAATGGAGTGACTTGGATAAGAAAGAACTCAGCCCTCCCCTCTCCACTTTGCTGTGTGAACTGGGCTTTGATTTTCCCTAACATCCAGGGTGTGCTATGAATTATAGTTCAGCACTAAACAATACAGTGCACAAGACAAGGTCATGGGGTGAGGGCCGGGGGATGACATAGCAGCAGCCAGAGCCACTTCTTAGAGGAAGAGCCATTCCAGCTGCAACCAGGGTCTGGCTAGAGAGATGGCAGGGACATAAGAATGAGGCTGGGGCTACGGCAGTGGTTTGCAGACTCACAGACAGAAACCACTGCATCATAGAAGAAAACCATGTAAATGGATTTCAATGCCCACTTCTCATTTTCAAGGGAAGTGCTCCAGAGAGCATCCTACAGTGAAAGGTGTATGCCATCACTGTGCCGTCCAAGCTCAAATGTCTCTTTGCCAAAGGTCCACAATCTAGGCTTATGTATCAGGACCTCGGTATTGATAGAAGTGGACAGTGTAAGCCCCAGGGAAGGAACAGAAATGACTGTATAAAATTTGGAACCTTTCTGCATCCTCATTGCATTAGCTCTGGCTGATTCTCCTTCACCTTATGCAGCTGTTTCTGAGTGTGTCTCTGCCCCTCTGCTCCACAGATGTTCTTTATCACCTCATCCTGATGTTGGGGATCTGCGCTGTGTTATAAGAGAGAGCTGGGCAGCTGCAGCAACTCTCTTCAAGGCCACCCTGAACTATGACACACTGCCAAAAAGAACAAATAGAAGACTTCACTGCCGGGGAGCAGAGAATAGCGCTTTGCCAAATATGTGTTCCCCATGATTATTTTGTGTGTGAATTTGGTGATCCACTGCCGTCAGAGTCACACTTCCCCTTATTCTTTCCTCTGGTCATAAGGTCCTGCCAATCCCCCTCTATGAAGGTGGGGAGGAGTCTTCTCTCCTCTACTCAAATTAGGGTAGCATTTAAAAGCTACTTTCATCATAAAAGGATTCACACATTCATCATATACAGCTTAGCATTTGGAAGCAAAGACAGACCATAACCACAAAAAAAAAAAAAAAAAAAAACAATGCCAAATACAGAATCCACAGGGATAGAAAACTTTACCCAGCAGGTACTGTCATTGAGACAGTACAATTCTAAGGACCAGAATTGAGCTCATAGGCAGGAGATTCCAATCTTCAAGTGACAATGTGGAAATCCAAGTTAAATAAAATATATTTGTTCAACTTTTTGTAATAGACAAGAAGTGGGTTTCTGAGAGCCTCTAGTACTAATTTTTTTATTATAGGGTTTCTTAAATAGATATAAACATTAGGTAGGTATCATAATGCCTTACCCTTATAACTGATTATATTTCTCTGTAATCAAAAGTAAATAGGAAATAGACTATGGAAGGAGTAAAATTCATCCTAATTTCACATAATAATGTGGCATTGCCTACATGGAATGCATTTTCACGACAATGGAAAGAATGTACCTGGGTCCAGGTTCTCTGAGATTCGAGAGCCAATCCTCCCACAGAGATCATGATGCTCAATGGACTTATGAGCCTCATTTGCTCTAGGAAGTGTTTCTGTCTGGAATGGCCTAATGCATTCCACCTTCCCTGAAAACACTCAAGCCTGTGTCTGCTTCCAGCTTGTTCACATAGGATTGTGAGAACTGAACCAATAAAACATCAGAAACATAATGCAAATATAGCCAATGACAGCACACTCTCAAAACTGGAAACCCCTGTGGTCTAGAACATGCCAATGTCAGTGATTCACACTTGTCAACAAGGAACAAACTGAGCAAACCAAACCTGCCAGAGCCTCAGCTGTGGGGTGACAGGATAGGCCAAGTTCACATTTTTTTCTTTGTCAAGTACAAACATTTGAGATCATGTGACAGTTTGTCCTCTGTATTTAATGCCCTTAAGAGGTTTTGAGGTCTGCAGTTTGCTGATCTTTTTACAACTTGCATAAATGAACTTAGAAATTAAACCAGTTAATCTTGTTTGTTTAGCCATAGGCTGGGGTACAATGGTTCCATGCAGTCTAAGCGTGGTATCTAGCTGGTGCTCCAATCAGTTTGGAATCTCTTCCTAAAGTTAGAGTTAATTGTAATCCAGAAATATAAAAAACATGATTTATTTGGTTCTAGTCAGAAACTCTTATATAGCACATATATAGCCAAGTTTATGTAATTGGCTGTCAGGATAAAACAATGTTTAATTTTCTCACCATGATTTATGATCTTGTATCTCTACCTGGTGCTATGGACTAAATAAAATGCCTGGAATAGATAACCTATGACTACAGTTTACATGTTCATGTATTATGATAGAAGCCAATCCCACAACCTTTCCAAGGGCTTCTAGACTTCATAGAATCCAAATATTCCACAAACTTTTGATTACTTGTACTTCAAACACTCCTGGAGTTTAAAGATCAAGAGGAAAGGAGGTAAAACCATCTTGCATGACTAACATTAGAGAGTGGGAGGATCACCTGGGTCATCCCTGCCTGTGAAACTCTAGTTCTCTTAGCTTTAACTGGTAGCCCCAACACGTGTTTGGTTACCCTTCCTGCCTTAGGACTTCTTTATGAGGGATTAAGAGAAAGGGCCTTCATTGTAATGTCTGCCGTAAATTCTAACTCATACTAAACACAAAACAGATATCCAGAGGGAAAAAAAATACAAATTCCCTTAGGTATTCTTAGTACACAACACACACACACACACACACACACACACACACACACACACACACACACCACTAGATACAGATTTGTGAAAACTGCTCTTATAAAAGTTCCTAACTATGATATCTATATTCATTCCCTTTCTGTCTCGCTCCCTCCCTCTCTTCTCTCCCCATGTGTATATACACACATATATCTAGTATGTGGGTGTGTGCATATGAATATAGGTATGCATGTGGGTGTCTGTGTTTGTATATGTATGTGTGTTTTGTGTGCGTGCACAGGTCTGGATATCAAATGTTTGTGTAATAATATTAAAGGAAGACAGATTTAACAAAGTATTCTATGAATATGACTAGGTAAGTAGATGGACTAGAAGCAAATGTACATCACTGATACAAAAGCAAAGATGGAACAAGAGACAATTACCTTATTCAACCCCATCTCTGGAACTGAATAGCATTTCTAATGCCCTTTTACTATAACAATATTAGATTATTTGGTTACTTCATTTTTTGTTTATAGCTCTACTAGTCTCTACTGTTGCATTACCTGTGTTAAAATTGTCTCCTTCCAACTAAACTGTAAGATAAAGATGAAAGTTTCATAAACTCTTATATTCCCAGCATGACAGCTAACAGAATAAAAACTTAACAGATGGTCCTTGAGTTCGTGAAATTCTCAGATGGATGGATGGGGAATGGGCAGGTGGATAGATATCAGATGGGTAGACAGATAGATAGTTTAGTAGGTGGATGGATGGACGGATATATGGAAAGATGCATAGATGGATGGATGGATGGATGGATGGATGGATGGATGGATGGATGGATGATTGAAAAGGGCATGGCCTATCAATCTAAGAACTACACAAGGGATTTTGGTTTGTTTTCTTTCATGATGGAGCAAAGTGTTTAGGATCCATGCTACTCACAGGGAAGAAGGTAGGAAGCCTGAGAAGATGCACTCTGGTCCATTGTCTGCATGCTGGATGAGAAGGGAAAACTCCCTAGCGTAAATGCCTTCTGCCTCCCCTCCTCCTAAGTAGCAGTCTAAGACATCAGCCCTTGATGCCAAGGGCTTTGGGGGTAGCAGAGCCTCTCGTCAGAACTCTACCCAGGAGAGGGCATCTCTGAAGGGTCAGAGAAATCAGCCATGAACCTCTGAGAAGAAACCAAGTTGAGCAGATGGGAATGCTGGAGCGGAGTGGGGAGGTGGGGGAGTGAAATGGGCTGATACCAGGAAGGCTTTTCTTGGTTATGAAGAAAGGCAAGCATTTTTGTAAATATGGGCATGAAAGCGCCCCAATAAATCAAAAAGTAGTTTGTTTCCTAATACAGTACTCAAAAACATAGCCACAGAACACACCAGCAACAGAGAAAATATAACTGCTCTCACTTCTTCATTCTTGGGAACTTTAACAGAAAAAAGTTCTCAAAAGTAGCATTTCATCTGAACATTCCTGTACTACCTAGCAACCACGTGGGCTAGGGAGATACAAGGTGCCAAGAAATAAGTGTCGTAAGAAACAGTAGGTCCAGAGATCCATTAAAATAATCCCCAAACAATTCAACACAGAACTTAATTTTTTGTGCAAAAGGGAAAATAGTTAGCACAGGATCAGATAGACTCATCTTCCTCAGCTGGATTTGTTAAACTATACTCTTTGTGCATAAATGAGTGGAAAATTCCAGTTAAAATTCACGTCTTGGTTTCCAGAGATGTTGCTTGGTCCAGAGATGTTGTTTGGTGTGTAGGAAAAACAGGCAATAACAGGATATTATCCATTGCACTCACAGAGTTGAGAACCAGGCCATTTAGTTCGCAGTGAGTCTTCCTCTGTAACCACCTGGCACAAGCTTCAGGACCTAGGTGCTCATGTGGAATTGTTTCTGTCTTGAGCTCATGCTGAGGGGGAGGAGGGACTCCTAGTTCCTTCTAAGCTGCTTAGCTGCCTTGCGAGAGAAAGGTCGAGTGCATTTTTTGCCCAGGCTTTATCTTTCTCTTTCCCTCTTCTAGGAGGAAACAGATTTTAGGCAGATTCATGAGTCTCTGTGGCCGGCCATCCCAGGAAGTGAGTACTCTCTACCCACCTCTTCCAAGTGCACACTAGGCGGCAGTCTGGGAGCAAAGTTAGAAGCAGGAAGGGCTTCCAGTCAGACAGTGCCCCCTAGTGGGAGATGGATTCAGTGCCCAGAACTACACCTCTTCAGAGGGATGGATAATGAATGGATGCATTTCCCCCAAAAGGATCCCACGGACATTCGTGGGGCTCTACAAATATCTTGAAAGAACATACCCACCTCACAAGATCTCTGGACCTTTAGCTTCTTCCTCCTCAGTAAACTCGGGGAGCGGGATAGTGAAGCCATCTTTGCCTTTCAACCAGAAGGTCGTCTGTTCTCCCTTGCCCTGTGGGAAGCAAGAAGGGTCTGGTGAGCAGCTGGCATGGAGGATGCCTGGCTGGGTCTGCCTCGCTGGGCTAGAGAACAGGAACCACCCCTTTGAAAGAAATAACCTCTTTGTATATAAAATCCTGGTGGCTACATGGACAGTCAGTCATGTTCTTCTGTGGAAAGGCCTGCAAAGAATAAACTCCAGTGCCCTCCTCCCCAATCTTAAAAATATAATTTGAATTCTTAGTGTGACTTGGGTGCCAAGGAAAGCACCTCACATACGTGTGTACATAAAATCCTCATGCTCAGCATTACCACCATGCCGGTTTTCCACATGTACAACCAAGTCCTCCAATCACCAATCAGGAGGGGACAACATCCCAAGAAGGCACTACAGAACTGCTGGCAGAAGGTCTCCTGTCTACCTGCTGGAGGGATACAGTGCCCTGGCAGAGGGAGCTGATGTTGCTCACTTCTCTCTCACTTCCCAATGCCCCTACCTCTGGCAGTACTGGGGAATGAACCTAGGTCCTCAGACATGCTAGGCAGCTACAGCCCATGCATGCCCTTACCTTTTCACTTCCTTTTCTTGGTTTCCATCCCTACTCAAACAGCCAGTGTCATGGTGACCACCACTGCTGCTATGTGCACATCTCCAAGATGATAGTGAGAACATCTCCAGAGGAGCAGCTGTTCTCCTCCCCTCCCTCACCCCAGGAAAGGGAAATCTGAAGGAGGTGATGAGGATGTGTCATCCAATCATTTGGAAACAGGCCGCAATGAAGAAGACAGAAAAAACAGTAAGAGCGTTTTGTATTGCATAGAGAAGAGGTCCTAGTATCTCTGAGGCCAACCAATAGATTTCTGTCTCCTCTGTCTGGACATGTTGGTCCCAGGGGAAGGGACACAGAAGGAAAGAGGGTTGTGTTCACTTTGTGTGATTTTGTGTGAGGGACTTCACTGGAGTGTTCAAGTGTAAGCTGAAAGACTATTTGGTAGCAGAAAAGGCATCCCTCAGAAGTGACAACTAAGGTATTTTCTATCGGAAATCTATATATGACCACTCAGGGGTCTGAGTCATCTCCTCAGGAGACAGATCCAGCAGTTACCAAAGCCTTCTGAGAGCCCTCGCAAATCTCTTTGCATCTCTCCATAGAGATTCCCTCATCTCCCCCAATTCTTTGACATGTCCATCAAGGGCACAAACTGGGAAAATGAAACACAGTCATGGCCTTACCTTGACTGCAATGGTGCCTCTCTTTTGCAGATGATACCCTCCTGCTGCTAGAAGAGCCCCTGCGGTGCTCTGAGAAACATGGATCCGGAGAGCTGCCAGAAACCACCATTGCCTGGTTAACATCGAGTCAACAGAGGAATCGGTGCGTGAAGGCTTCTGGAGAGGGACCAGCCTTACTCTCGTTCTTTGTTCTCCAGAGCTCCCCATGAAACAAAACATGCAGCTGAGCATCATAATCCCAGTCCATGGGAAGCAGAGACAGGGGATCTGGAGTTCAAGACCAGTCTTGACTACATCATGAGCCTGGGATGAAATAAGACACTTTACGAATTGATAGGTAAGTTAGGAAGGTAGGTAGGTAGGTGTAGGTAGATGATAGATAGATAGATACATAGATAGATACATAGATACATAGATAGATCATATGATCATACATACATACATACATACATACATACATACATACATACATACATACGCAGATAGATGAATGTAAAGCACAAATAATACCCAGTGTCTGGGACACATAGGTTGGGATGTGTCCCCACCCATGCATTGGATACTGATGGATGCTTGTCAGCATTTAGTTTAGGAACACAGAACTAACTCGTTCTGCAAGTTGACCGTCCCCATGAATGGAGGATCCCTGGGTTTCTCAAACTCCTGGGATGAACTGAAGACATACTACTGAATATGTTACCGTAACCGAAGGTGCACACAGAAACAGTTTGGGAGCCTGCCTAAGTAGCCGGCTTCTGCCTTTACTCCAGCCCTTTCCTCACAAGCTGATGGGTTTAATCTGTGTTTTCACGTGGGTTGATTAACTTGGACAATGAAATAACTGTGTGTGTTTATACATTGTGAGAAATCAGTACTTTCAAAATAATGGAGACCTAAATTCTTTGAAACTTTAACCACTGAGGAATTTTTTCCATGTTTCAACAGAAAAATAGCACACACACACACACACACACACACACACACACACACACACCATGTATCTCAAGTAATTGCTGATTCAATAAAGTTACTAAAAAACACACATGAAAACACACATGAATATGGTGCTTCATGGAGTTCTGGTCATAGATTTCCTCCACACCACCAGGAACATACTCTACCCCAAAGATGGAACCACACTACTCACAGGCCAGTCTGCCCACTATTCGTGTTTGCAAATAAAGTTTTCTGGAACAGGGTCTTGGTATACATTTACATTTTCTAAAGCTACTTTTGAACTACTGCACAGAGTTAAGTAGCTACAACTGAGCCAGCGCTGGTGCTGCACACCTTTAATCCAGCACTCAGGAGGCAGAGACAGGTGGATCTCTGTGAGTTCGAGGCCAGCCTGGTCTACAGAATGAGTTCCAGGACAGCCTCCAAAGCTACAGAGAAACCCTATCTTGAAACCACACCCCCCCCAAAAAAAGTAGTTGCAACAGACACTGATGGCCCCTAAAATAAAATATTTACTGTTTAGCCCTACAAAAAAAACCTTGTAATTTGTGCTTTGTTCTTATACGCTTTCACTGTGTGTAGTTTGCTAAGAACGGCAGAAGAGGCTGAAGGGATAGCTTAGAGGGTAAAGTGCTCACTATGCAAGCAGAAGGACCTGAGTTTGGATCCCCAGCACCCATGGAAGAGTTGGGCATGGTTCATGTCTATAACTCCAATGTTGGGGGATAGAGACCAGTGAATTCCAAGAGCTCACTGACCACCCAGCCTAGTCAATGAGTGAACTTCAGCCTCAGTAAGAAACCCTGTCCCAAAAGGTAAGGTGGACAGTAGAGAAAATACCTGATATCTGTCCTCACATGCGCACACACACACACACACACACACACACACACACACACACACACACACAGAGAGAGAGAGAGAGAGAGAGAGAAAGAGAGAGAGAGAGAGAGAGACAGGGAGAGATTTAAAAGGAGGAAGGCATATGTGTTTATGTAGCTCCACTGGGCACACGGGAAAATGTTGTCTACACAGCTGGTGGCTCAGGTTGTCTCCTGGGAATAATGATCTTCTCTTCCAGATGGAAAACAAGAGACGAAATGCAAATGAATTTCTAAAAATACCCACTGGTTAAAGATAGAGGACTTGGGGGACAGGGATAGCATGCTTGCAGAGCTTGGCAAATGATACCCACGTAAACTGCTGCTTTCCATTCTAGATGCCATGTTCACAGTGTCTCCAAACAGACAGTATCTGGGCATGGTGATTCCCACCACACCGGCTACCACAGGACCTAAGGAGGGAACAATAGAAGGGTCTAATTGCCTGCATTTCCCAAGGCTGGGCTCCACACAGGCCATCAAGTCCATAGAGGAAATTAATGCAATAAATATTTATCTGAGTACCCTTTTGTAGCAATGCTTGACAACATATATTGTAGAGTGCCTTAAAGCCTGTACAGGTTGCTTACACTTCTTGTAGAAATCAACAGTCGAACCTTAACCACATTATTTATGAACTGCAGATGTAAACGAAGTCCACAGCAGTATGAACTTGAGGAAATAATTCTGACTGGAAATCAGGCTTGTTTTTAGTTGGATAGTGGGACCATGGCTGCATAATTCGGGGGAGGACTCATGCAGAAGGAAAATGTGAAGCATTTGCTCAAAGGGGTATCAAGACATGTGTCTGCCTGTATCTTCAGGGAGGTTGAGGCAGAAAGATCACAAATTTGAGGCCAACTGCAACTGTGACTCCCAACTACAAGACTCCCTCAATTTTTTTAAGTAATAAAAGAATATTAAACCAAGTAGGGGTCACTCATCTGCAAGTCACAAACCCATGAGTTTGACAAAAAGAGAAGGTACCAAAGGGATGTGGAAGGGAAGCATAAGGGAAATGGAGTCCCGCATGGCTCCCTTGCTCTGCCTGCCCATTTTTTAAACATCTCAGACTTTCTGCATATTCTTATTCTCATAAATCAGTTCAACTAATTGGAAATATATGTGCATTCTGTGGTCCCCTGGTACATTTAATGACGGTGTTTCTAAAAGCCTCAGGCATGGACATGGTCTTTCAGGGACTGTCTGCCACCTGCCATAGTCTACCTGTGTGGAGGCCTATCCGGAGCTTGAGTCTCTCCTCAGGCATGTGCCCAATCTGAAAGTGGGCGGTGGCACTGAGCAAATGCAAGGACATGGTGGCAATCTCAGCTGCATGTTGAGCTCCATTGCGGATGGGAAGCCCGCTGGCCACCATGTACGCATCTCCGATTGTCTCAACCTGGAAATGACACGAAGAAATGCTCTTAGTTTTCCACGAGGGAGGCCCTAGATAATGAGCTGACGGGTTTAGACAAGACCACCATGTTCCCAGCCCCTCTCCTGAGGCCCCACACTCCAAAGCTCCACTCTTTCATTGGTCTCCACTCCACCTGGGTCCAGCTTTTCTTCTGGTGTGTGTTCTTGCCCTGGCTCCTCCACAGACCGTTTCTTCTCCTCATAGACTCTGCTTGCATCTCTAGACCTGATGACCTGGTGCCATATTTCCCTAGCTCAATGTCAGAACCAATCAGACAAGCATCCACGTACAAATTGGGTAAATCCTCAAGGGTCAAGTGCATCTCTCAAGTAGAGTTCATTATTAGCCAACCCGAAATGTCCTCGCACCACACAAGGACTTAGAAACACTTACATACCATTCAAAATGCACTCACTTATACACACATTTGGATCACTAATCTATGCTCCTCTCCACCAGACCTAATAAAACCAGAGTCCAGAGTCTTCATTGGCATGGAAGTAACTGAAGACTAGAAGCTCAGGGCTTCAGCCTTTTGCAGACATAGTTGTATCCAGTAGAACCCAAAGAAGGTGTGGAAGGCCACTATATTAGTCAGATAGTAGAAAAACTTCTGCCTGTGGGAACACTTCTCTCCTTGTGACCCCAAAATTATAAAAATCAACATGTCTAACCCTGTTGTAGGCCACTTTCTCCCTCCTGAGAACAACCTTCACAAACACAAACCAGATGTTATAGCCATCCATGCCAAGTGCTCTGGTAGAGAGGGAGCTAGGAGGAAAATTCCAGGGGATACCACCCTAGGCAGAGCAGGAGTGAGGATCAGCTCTCAAGGGCTCTCTGTTCCATCGTCATTTGTGGGGAATACTAGGGGATGCCCAGTTGGTATTTGTCACTTCGGGATATGGCCACAGTGTCCCCCAAACCTTGTCTGTCCCAGGACATGGGTAGATGTAGAGGAGGAGTTCTGGAGTCATGGGCAGGGTGGTACTGGTGTGGCTGCCTAGCGGGTACATAGAGGCATAGACACAGAGCACTCTTCTAAACCGTGATCTGACCCTCCCCAGAAAGAGGTCTAATAACCCACAGAGCAGCATCAGCACCACTATGCACACAAAGTCACACCACTGCTGCTTTGCTGTCCTCCTCCATCTCTTTCTGGGGAACCATGTTTAGATGCCCCCTTGAGTGGCACCATGCAGGTCATAGCTACCATCTGCCCTTTAGCTGCAGCCTGGCAGACTAAATTTGAAGAGTCTGTCTTCACCCTGGATTTCTAAGGATTATACCAACAGAAGGAAGATTCGTAGAGGATCTAAAGGTAGTGGCTATAAGATCCCCAGGAACTGAAGGACACATGTTCAGTACTGGCCAATGCCTCTTTACAAACATGTTTACTGTGAAATTAAAATAATGGGTGAAGATACAGAGTATTGGTAGCAATGGTGTGTGTTTGTGTGTGTGTGTGTGTGTGTGTGTGTGTGTGTGTGTGTGTGAGTGAGAGAGAGAGAGAGAGAGAGAGAGAGAGAGAGAGAGAGAGAGTTATTTCATGTAGATAGAAGCAAGAGGAAATCTCAACTATCATTTTTTAGGTACTGCCCACCTTGGATTTTGAGACACCAAGGTCTTTCATTGGCCTGGAACTCACCAATTAAGATGGTTGGCCAGTGATTCAGCAATCTACCTGACTCAGTCTCCCCAGTGCTGAATACTTTGTACCATGAAGCCCTGCTTATTTTTATGTGGGTCCTGGGGATCAAATTCAAGTCTTCCAGATTGCAAGACACCCACTTTAGTGACTGAATCATCTGCTGGCCCCACACAGTGACTCTGGACAAGCATGTACAACTGGGACTGATCAAGCCCCTTCCCAAGAAGACAACAGAAACAAAATGTCGAGTCTCTGCCATGAATTAAGATGAACTGAGATGTGGTCTGTCCTCAGTCAGCCCGAGACAATAGATAAGGAGTCTGCACAGGTCACAGCTCACCTTGTACACATCATGTGTTTGTATTGTGTGGTCAAACAAACTGTACAGGTCATTGAGGAGTTTCACCACTTGCAAGGGGGAGCTGAGAGAGCACAGTTTTGTGAATCCCACAATGTCAGAGAAAAATATGGTGACAGACTCAAAATGTTCTGGTTCCACAGACTTTCCAGCCATGAGCTGCTCGCCAACGAAGCTGCAGAGAAAGAACAGTGCTTAGCAAACTCATGCGTGTTTGCACTCCCATGGCTCTGGGCAAAGCCAACCTTCTACAGACCTTTTAGCTCTGGTGGGCCAGCTTTTCACTTATTAAATTCACCATCTAGAGGGAGTCTTGTGACATGCATTTATTCACTTGCATTTTCTCTAGAGAGATATTTTAAGTGGTGGTTATAAATTGTAAGAGAGAGTGGAGGTCAGGGACAAGGCACATACATGGCTTCATTAAAAACATTTTCTCACTGAAAATATCTATTTCTGTCTATTGAATACGGAGTTTGATGGTAGAGACTTAGTGTCTGCATGTGGAAGTGAATGTAATCACCCACCAATCCACAAACCAATACTTTTACTTCAACCAACTATTCTCTTATTATGAGTGCATTCAAATCCCCTATGCTCTAGACCAGTAGTTCTCAACCTTCCTAATGCTGCAACCCTTGAATACAGCTACTTATGTTGTGGTAACCCCAACCATACAATTATTTTCTTTGCTACTTCGTAACCACAATTTTGTTACTGTTATGAATAATAACGTAAATATTTTTGGAGATAGCAGTTTGCCAAGAGGGTCACAACTCACAGGTTGAAAACCACTGCTCTAGACAGATATGATGGACCATGCCTTTAATCCCAGCACTTGGGAGGCAGAGGCAGGTGGATCTCTGTGAGTTCAAAAACAGCCTTATCTACACAGTTCCAAGGCAGCCAGAGCTACATATTGGGACCCTATCTCAAAATAAATATTCCCCACTCCCACCTTTTGCCTGACATTCAAGTGTACAAGAATTTTGACAGCAAATGATTTTCCCAGTGTTCAGAGAATGCACAGACGAAAACAGAACAAAGTCAAAGTAATTAATGAATTTGATGCTCCAGGCACTTATTGAACTAAGCAAAGATTTCACAGGCACGTGCGAGCAGGTGTGTTGCATTAGTGGTTAGACATGAAGCTAGACTGCCATCTAGTGACTGTGTCCTACTGCCTTCCACATAGACCACACAGTAGCTTCCATTCCTGTGGACTGGGGAGGTTTGCCTATACTTTCATTAATAAGAAGGGCTAACTTGCCAACTTTTGCATGCATACACAACTCTCTCTCTCTCTCTCTCTCTCTCTCTCTCTCTCTCTCTCTCTCTCTCTCTCTCTCTCTCCCTCCCTCCCTCCCTCCCTCCCTCCTTCCCTGCCCACCCCACTACCCAGAACTTCTTCCCCTGCTTGGTCCCCTTTTACAAAGCTTAATATTCTCTTAGAAAAAGAACAGAGGAACTGCTAAGACAGCGAATTTCTTCTTCCTCGGGCTGTTTTTGGCCTGCCCCACCACTGCTCCTGAATACCTTGGCAACATGGTGGACAGGAGTTTCTCAACCTTCCTCTTCTCTGTCACCAGCTGGCAGGTCCGTTCTTCCACCACTTCCTCCAGATGATTGGCATACATTTCCAGCTTGCCCATCATGCTATCCAAGATGCTCACACGGCTTTGAAAGGATGCAGGTGTTAGCACCCTTTTCCAGGAGCCCTAGGACCACAGTGGAGACACAACTCCCAGACGCATATATCCCGGGAAATACTTCCTGCCCTTCTTGCTCTGGAAGGACTGCCCGTGGCAGCAGTGAATTGACAATGTTGGCAAAGCCTCACAGGAAGACTGTACTGTGCCCGGCCCTGAGCCTCAGTTTACTCATCTGAAAAATGTACCTGGAATGTGGTTTTCTGGGGATTCCAGGAGCTAATGTTTATAAAATGCCTAGGAGGTGAATCTGACAGCCAGCAGACATTCCAGGAGTAAATGTGTGTGAAATGCCTAGAGGAGAATCTTGTGGCCAGCTGACAATCAGCAGCCTTTGATGGCTCTTCCTCACTTCCCAGCATGTCCCATGCCACAGTTACAACAAAGTGAAAAAGTACAGATTGCAGAATGTGGCAGTTCTCAGATTGCTCAACATGGATCGTGTCTAGACTCCCTTTCAGCATGCCCCTAAGAGATCACCTAACTCTCTCGCCTTTCAGATGAGAAGACTAAGACTCAGGTAGGAAATAAGTTTGTCTTACTGTTGGGACCATAAGACAAATAATACATATTTTGAAACATCATATTTTATACAATTAATATCAATATTTCATATAGCAATTAAAATAATATAAAAATTAGAAACTAAAAATCCCATTGTAACCTGAAAAAGAACACAGGCTGTTATGTTAAAGATGCCAAGTTAAATGGGAAAATTAGAAGTAGACACTTTCAGGCCAGAGCTCTTTCTGCCTCCTCAAGCTACCTCTGGGGAATTAAACTTTCAACATATTAAAAATTATACCATCAAGCCTGGGGTGGGGTGGTGATATTTTATTTGTGCTCTAATAAATAAAGCTTGCATGGAGATCAGAGGAAAAAGCTAGCCACTATATTTAACATAGACATCAGGCACACACCCTTAACTCCAGCATTCAGGAGGCAGAGATTCATCTGGATCTCTGAGTTCAAGGCCACACTGGGAACAAAGCTAAGCATAGTGGCATACGCCTTTAATCCCACCAGTAGTTAACCATAGAGGTCTGGAGGTCTGTACAGACAGACAGGAAGTGATAGAGCTGGGCACAAAGAGCAAAATGATGTAGCTGGGTGGAAAGAGGATGTAAGACGGCAGGGCACAGAAAGGGATATAGGCGTGGGTATACAGGAAGTAGCTCTCTCTGGAGACTGACAAGTTGGTGAGGTGAGGTGAGGTTGGCTATGGCTTGTTCTGTTTCTCTGATCTTTCATCATTCATCCCAATATCTAGCTCCAGGTTTTTTATTAATAAAATTGTTTATCAATTTGTCTTACAGGGTGGTGGCATATACCTTTAATCTCAGAACTGGGGAGGCAAATACAGGCAAGCTTCTGTGAGTCCAAGACCAGCTTGGTCTATGTGGCGAGTTCCAAGACAGGCAGGACTACACAGTAAGAACTTAATCTCAAAATAAAATTTTTAAAAAAGAGAGAAAGAGAGAGGGGGGGGGGAGAAAGAAAGGAAGGAAGGAAGAAGGAGGGAGGGAGGGAGGGAGGGAGGGAGGGAGGGAGGGAGGGAGAAAGGATACTATCATGGTGCTGAAGAGGTGGCTCAGTGGTTAATAGCACTTTCTGCTCTTGCAGAGGACCCAGGTTCCCAGTACCCAAAAGGCAGCTTACAACTGCCTCTAACTCCAGTTCCAGGAAATTGAACACCAATCTCTGGCATCCACTGATGCTTACAGTCACTTGGTTCACATAAATTAAGAACACACACACACAAACACATAAATAAATACTTTTTTAGAAGTGATACCATCAGCCTAATATTTAGGAAGCTGCTATTGAAAAACGGATTTGAGAGGCAAGCTTAACCCAAAGTCAATTGCCAATTATAAGACTGGCAGTTAGCTCATTGGCATCCCCTTGCCTAGACACACAAGGCCCGGGATTTGATCCTTGGCTCTGTGGAATAACACAAATGAGTGATAATCTAAAGTTGGGGAATGATTTTTATCCTGTAGTCCAACCACAAATATTAGTTATGATCCTTGGAAAACAGTTGAAAAGGATACTAAGACAGTGTCCAAACTCCCTGGGAAAGAGAGCCTTAACTGATTAGAGATGTCTGAAAAGGTCCAGTGGGCAGTGACATTATTCATGTCTGATTCATGTTCACAAAGCAAGTGAAGACTCTGTTACTGCACTTTAACCAGCATGTAGAACATACTTTGTGTACTGTGGACATGAAATGGATACATGAAGAGGGGTCAAGGGGGATGAGTAAGAGGCAGGAAAGGAGGGGGAAGGAGGAGGGGGGAGGGAAGGAAAGGAAGAGAAGGGAAGGACAAACAGAAGATCTACCTGGAAGTTATCAAAGCTGTGGATATTTTTCAGTTCCCATTGGCTGAAAGACTAGAAGGAAGAACCTATTGCAGTTGACTCACCCACTGGGACTGGCTTCTTGTAACGTCTTCTTGATGGAAGGGAAGGTGGGCCTTTGCTCGGGAGACTCATCCCAGCAGGCCCTCACCAGGGCGACAATCTTTTCATCACCTTTATCCCCCAACAGAGATGGTCGAAGTGGAACTGGTGCTCTGGGGTCTTTGATGCGGCTGATGATTTCTGAAATCAGTTGAGGCTTGGATAAACATAAGCTACAAAGCTTTGCCACTCAACATAGGCCTGTCTAAATGGTGATGGGACCCACCAATTTGAAAACAAAGTTTAAAATAAACAACATATTTGAATTCCAGGACAATCTAGATATGTGCATAAGAGTTCTAGATTCTTCTAGAAAATTAAACAGTCGAATGGAAATGTAGGCCACCCTGACACATCAGTTTCCAAACCAAGGCTTTTGAAAGTAGCACTTCTCTGGCTGACCTCCCAAGTGGAGAGGCACTTGACGCCCAGCTCTCCAAAGTGTGCTCCATACAATTTTATATCCTCTGCTTCATGTAAGCGATTGTAATGAATAAATGCTACTGTCTTCCTGACAGTCCAGTGTTGCAAATCTGCTTCCTTTCTCTTCTCCATTGGCTCCCACCAACACTTGCCAAGGATTCCATCCCCGCCTCTTAAGAAGGAAATATTTTGAGAACAATGCATACATATTTTAATATAAGAATTATTTACCCAGCAGCAGCAGAAGTGAACACTGAGTGCATGCTGCTCAGCAGAAGGAGCTGGTAGGAAAAGGGTGTGTATGCATGTGATCTGTTAATCAAGTCTAGAAAAGCAAAATCATAGTCTGGAGGCAACTGTGAGTTTTGGAGGGGGTTGCAGAAGTTGTAGGGAGGTAAATGAGGAGGGGGTTCCATATCCTCTTTGACATTGTAATGGTGGCCACATGGGCATTGAATATCTGGTAACACCTAGGGAAGTTCAGAGTATAGTTAAGTTTAAGGAATGAAAACACTGCTTTTTAAAATTATCAGCCAGGATATGAGAAACGCTGGGGGTAGGCCCAGGCCATAAGAACAGGATTTAACTGCTGTGTGTGTGATTTTGCTGAAGTAGGGTGGGGAAAGGTGTGGACCCACATGATGTCTGAAATTAAAAGCAAAAGGAGCTATTCACAATTCTTCCACCCATAGCTATGCTCTAGTTGCTTCTTATGAGGTCCAGTTAACAAGTTTAAAACACTGAACAATAAGTAGACAGACAGCAGATGGCAGAAGCCAGGTTCACACTGTTGGAGATGGAGGTCCCAGATAAGCAATGGAGACTGGAGCGAAGAGCAGTGGTGATGAGATCAAGGTGGCCATATCATTATGAATTCACGCTTAGCTTATATAGATGCAGATTGTGTATTGTGTCTTGTATGTGTACCTATGGGTTTCTGCACACATCTACACTCCCACCTCCTGAAGAGGGCTGGAAGTCACAATGCTCCAGGAGTAAACAGCATCCTTACTGCCCAGGTAACACCATCTAAAGAAAGAAGCCAGGGCTGCTTGGAGAAGGATCTGTTTCTCATACTGAGAAGGGAATGTGTAGTACAGAATGGGGAGGGGGGAGAGGCGGGGGAGTGCAGCACTGAGCAGGGGGTGTAGTGCTGAACAGGGAGGTATGTATTACTATGCAGAGGGTATGTAACATTGAGTAGGGGTGTATGTAGCATTGAGCAGGGGTATATAGCATTGAGCAGGGGTGTGTGGCATTGAGCAGGGGTGTGTGTAGCATTGAGCAGGGGTGTGTGTAGCATTGAGCAGGGGCTGTTTAACACTGAGCAGGAGGGCATAGTGATGAACAGGGAGGTATGTATTACTGAGCAGGGGGTGTGTAGTACTGAACAGGGGTGTAAGACTGAGCAGGGGGTGTGTGGTACTGAGCAGGGGTGTGTGGTACTGAGCAGGGGTGTGTAGTACTGAGCAGGGGTGTGTAGTACTGAGTAGGGGGTGTAGCACTGAGCAGGAGGTGTGTAGTACTGAGCAGGAGGTGTGTAATACTGAGCAGGGGTGTAGGGGTGTGTAGTACTGAGCAGCGGTGTGTAGTACTGAGCAGGAGGTGTGTAGTACTGAGCAGGGGTATGTAGTACTGAGTAGGGGGTGTAGTACTGAGCAGGAGGTGTGTAGTACTGAGCTGGGGTGTGTGGTACTGAGCTGGGGTGTGAAGACAAACCTAGAGAATCTTTAGTTCTGGGAAGCAGGAAAGCCCTGAAAAGTGAAATAAAGCACAAAGTGGCTGTGTATCCAAGAGACCATGCCACTGACTGAAACTGGACAGCCAGAAATGGAACCATTTGAGCCACAATAAGCAGAAAATTTCCATGAGTCTGTACTGACAGATATTAACAACTGAAGGAACAAATAAACGGAATCAAGTAGATCGATCCATTACAGAGAATTCTATACAACAGCTATAGTAATTCTGGATTTCATACAGCCTATACGTACTGACTTCTTTCCAGTATGGAAGGATGAAATCAAGAAGAGCTCTATCAACAGTCAGGTAGTCAAAGTCAACATCAGCTTTGACAGCTGTGTTCATAATTACATCATTGAGAATTTGCAATGTCACAAAAATGACAATTTATTTTAAAAAATGACATTCGGCAAGCTTCCCCCCAACACATATAACCCCAGAATAACCATGGGAAAAAGAAAATGTCAGATGTTCCAAATGTGAACTGATCCATACAATATCGTCCAGGGCTGGGGAGCAGGGGATGGCTCCCTGGGAAAGCATTTGCCATACAAGAAGATGGACCAGAGTTGGAATCCCAGAATCTGTGCAAATGCCTGGTGGGTGTGGTGGCCTGCCTAGAGTCCCTGTACTTGCAAAGTAGTGACAGGGGCTTTTCCAAGCAAGATAGCTGGCCTGGATAGCCAGAAAGGCAAGCTCTGGGTTCAATGAGAGATCCTGCCCTGATATGTAAGTTGGAGAGCTACAGACGGCAACCTTGGGCTTCCACACAGGAATACACATGCATGTGCATCTGAACACATGTACACTGCCACACAGACAAGCACACAGAGGTATGCACACAGATCATACACCCATCAAAAATATCTGATTAGTACTTTCCAAAAACTTCAAGGTAATAAAGGGGGTGGTGCTGGCCATGCATAAGAAGGTATCTGAACACAGTGTGGTACCTGAAACAGAACGTTGAGACAGGAGAAGCTGGGGCACTCTGAATAAAGCATGGCCTAATACAGCACAAACTGCTGGTTACAAACAATGTGTAGCTGGGTTGGTGGTGTCCTCTTGAAATCCCAGCACTGAGGAGACTGAAGCAAGATAATCACTTCAAGTTGGAGGCCAGCCTAGTCTACACAGTAAGTTCCAGGCCAGCCGGAGGGGCATAATGAGACCCTGTCTCTAACACCAAACAAAACAAAATTGTATATGAGCTATGCCTTTAAGTCTACATTTTAATACCTAAAATATATTCCCTTAAAAATGTACTTTAAGCAATTATGTTTTATAGCCCGAAGTAAAACTCAAACCTGAGGGACAGCAACGGCCTCGGGAGCCGAGATGGAGACAGTGCTGGGCTATCCACTGCCCTGGATTTAGAGTCCATCAGGCAATAAGAAAGCCTGAGAGGATGTGGGCTTGTTACCTGGCAACACACAGCCTGCTGTTTCCATTCCCATCATTTCTACAGTGTATTAACTGCTTTGAAGCAGTCGTCTTTGTCTTTGGCAAATAGGCAGGACACTGGCCTGGGATGGAGAGGTGGAGTAAATACTCTGGGCCTGTTTCCATATTTCCACAACAGATCTAGAGATTGGCTCAAAACAGAGCTTCTTAAGTTTCCAGATACTACTCTCTCTGCTGGTCCAAAGACAAGGAGGACCAAGACTGGTTTTCAAATGTGCCATAGCAGAGATGTTGATGCAAGTGCATAGTCGCAGGCATCACTGCAGACCTACTGAGCCAGAAACCTGGGCCAGAGTAGGGGAGAGCAGCAAGTCAGTGTTTTAGAAAGCTTCTAGGCTATCTCAGTACCGGGTAGAACATGAGAACCACTGGGTTGCTATGCAAATGGAACCTGGCTTATTTGTAGGGAAGCATGAGAAGCAAATAGATAGCCATTTGTCTATAATCCAATTACACAATTGTGAAGACACGGGCCCATGTGACTAGCCTGCAGTTGTTACTGTGAGGAGCATATTGACTGCCACAGAGATTTCTCCTGGTACACTCAGACCCCTGTGGCCAAGAACAGATGGGAGTGGAGTTCCAGGACTGAAGGGGGCCTCCACTTGGACTCAGCCAGTGGTGTGTACGCATTTGGCTTGGTTCCAAATTCAGGAATGCCTGGCTGACTCTTGAGCTACTACTACTCTTGGGACTGCCCTCATTTTGAGACCCTTTCATTGAGCTGGTAATTAGAAACAGGAGTCTGGTTTAAAAGAAACTGCCTACATTCACAGAAACTTCAGGCTTTGAAAGTCACTGGATAGGGTGATAGTCTAAAGACCAATCTTTTTTGTTGTTGTTCTTTCAATAATTTTGCATGCATGAGTGTGTGTGCAAAGACCTTCCAATTATTGTCACCCTTATCATCTCTTACTTCCCTCCCTCCACCCACTCCCCACACACAAGCTCCTATTCCCTTTCCCGTGAGCAGCACACTCCAGCTTTACCCTCAGGAGCCTCCTCAAGGTCATCAAAGGGTCCATGGGCTTGCTGGTGGATCAAGTCCCTCATCAGAATGGCAAAACTGTAAACATCTCCTTGTGGGGTGCCAGACCAGGGCAGCTCCTGAAGCCGCAACAGCTCTGGGGCTGTCCAGTAGAGTTCTGCAAGACAATGGGGTGCCATTTTGATGGAAGGCTACTCCCAATTCCTTCCATCCTGCAGGAGCTATAGGATGGCAGACCCTATGAGTATCTGCCTGGGAAAGCTCACACTATCCATATGAAGGACCATGGAGAAAATAACCAAGGAGGACGCTCCCAAATAAGTTCACCATAGTTTACCCAGTACCATGATACAATAGATGGTTTCCATCTACTAAATGATAAATTCATATGTAAATCAAGTAATTGGTTAAAATAAATTTCATGTAATTTTCTAAATCAGTGTATGTTTCATTTGTGTGCCTACTGCATATAGCTATACACCTGGAGTCACATAAAAATCTGAATGAAAAGGGGTCATGAAAGAAAAAATTCAAGCATGTCTGGCCAAAGAGACAGTGTATTCCTGGACTTAAGTTATCTGTAAACAGCCTGTGTGCTGACTAGTTTTATCTCACCTTGACACAGGCTAGAGTCATCTGAAAGGATTGAATCTCAATTGAGAAAATGCCTCCATAAGATTTGGCTGCAGGGCATTTTCTTCATTAGTGATTGATGATGGAGGGCCCAGTCCATTGTGGGTGAGGTCATCCCTGGGCTGATTGTCCTGGGTTTATAAGAAGGAAGGCTGAGCAAGTCATGAGGAGCAAGCCAGTAAGCAGCACTTCTCCATGGCTTCAGTATCAGCTCCTGCCTTCACGTTCCTGCCCTGTTTGAGTTCCTGTGCTGACTCCCTTTGATGATGAACAGCACTGTGGAAGTGGAAGTTGAATAAACCCTTCCCTCCCCAAGTTGCTTCCAGTTACGGTGTTTCCTCACAGCAATGGTAACCCTGACTAGGACAACCTTGCAGACTTTATCATCGACACTGAACATGGAATGAAAATGGGAAAATACAGATGACAATGGAGAAGAGCAGTGGTGGCTCCAGTGGCCCAGTTAAGGCAAGATGAAAACCCGTCTACGAACCCAGGCCTTGCACTGTAGAGTCATCCCACCCCTACGATGATTTCTTTTCTCACTCTCCATGGATGGACTGAACAACTTCACTCCATCACCTAGAAAGGAAAAACTACCCATGGGTCCCCTTCAAGGCAGCATCATGAAGCAAAGATGGACAAAACCCCTTTGACTATTTAACCTACAGCAAGTGGGTCTTGTAGCATGAATCTCAAAGAGTTCTTACTAATAAGAACAAACCTGAGGCCAGTTATTGGGGTGATTGCTGGAAGATCAGAGAAGCAGAACAAGCCACAGCTATCTCACCTTGCTAGTTCCTCAGGTGATCCTGTTTCCTCAGGCTGGAAGCTTCTAAGTCCTCATCCACATGAATCTCAGCTGAATTGTGTTGCTCCAAAGCCTGAACGCTTAATCAACCAGATGCTTAACTAACTACATGCTTTACTTTACTAGTTCCTGGTTCTCACGCCTTATATACCTTTCTCTTTCTGCCCCCCACTCCCTGGGATTAAAGGTTGGGTTTCTGGGATTAAAGGCGTGGTCACCATGCTTAGCTGTTTCTAAAGTGGCCTTGAACACACAGAGATCCACCTGGCTCTGCCTCCCCAGTGCTGGGATTAAAGGCATGCATCACCACTGTCTAACTTCTGTTATGGCTTGCTCTGACCCATTTTCTAGCCACCATTTTTGGCTTTGTTCTAGTGGCTATCTGTTCTCTGACCCCAGATATGTTTATTTTGGGGAACACACAATATTTCAGGGAACACAATACCCACCACAGGGTCTAAAATCTGCCAGTGGCTACCTGAATGGTCAGTGGTCTTCTGGTTGTAGATCCTGTGTGTGCAGCCATACTTGAACTCCCGCAACCCAAATCCCGATAGCTTCACTTGCATGCGACCATCAACCAGGCAGTTGGAAGGTTTCAAGTTGCCATGAGACCTCAGTGGGCTCCCGTGGAGGAAGAGCATGCCCTGCAAGAGTGATGGGGAGACAGGGCCAGAGGGTGCTTGCTGCTCAAAGCAGCATACAGACACACCATCTCCACGCTTGTTTTAGAACAGCCACCAGCTTTTTGACTATGAAGCCAATCCAGGCAGAAAAGGGAGAAAACTGCTTATGACTCTTCAATAAGAGACCAAGAAGGCAAATGTGGCTTAAAATTAGAATATCCTCGTGGTCAGGAAGCTGAGTTCAAATCTCAGCTCTCTCACTAGGCAGAGGGGGAAGTTACTAGTTACAAAACAAACACAATGCTTGGGCCTCAGATCTAAAAGCCTGTGTTAGCAGCAGAGTATCTATTCCTCAAGCTGAGTCTGAGTATTTAGGGCCCAGAAGCAAAAGAGTATTCAACTGGGGGAGACAGTGCTTGATGTGGAAGATACTTGTGACTCATCAAGGCAGGAAAAACATCCAGCCAGCCAGGGGAGGGAAGAGTGTTTTTCCAGAGTACTGGGGCCTTTCCATAGGCAGGGAAGGGCTCAAAAGAGCATCTGGGATTGAGACAGGAAGTATTTTAGGAAGATAGGTGGGAGGAAGGAAGAACGTTTTAAAGGAAAAAACTATCATATGTGAGACATGGTTGGTTAAATGGATCTTCGCATTTGTCTGTGATTTCCCAAGGCAGACTTGGAGCTGTGAGATGAAGGTCAAAGGGGAAGGGTCAAATGTCTTTGTCCTGTTTTCCTTACCACTGGGGAGGCACTGAAAGAGAATGTATTCAGCATTTCCAATTTCTTGTTTATGTGTTTGTGTGTTTGTTTGTTTGGTACTACTGTGAAAGCTCTGGGTATTTTCAGCCAGGATTTCTGAATTGTCCATTTTTAGAATTTTAATAGAAGCTGTCAGAAAAGTAACAACCTCAGTATGTCCAGGTACAAGGTCAGCACACAGCATGTGAACCTGTGGTGCCTGGGGTGTCCCGGGCCCCTCCCACCTGCCTCAGGAAACAGGTGTCAAAGTGAGAATAACAAAGGGCCCTATAGGATTCTGGTTTTCCTCCTAATGGTAACTGTCAGGTGTGAATACTGTGTCAGGTGTGAGTACTGTCAGGTGTGACTACAAGTCCTTTATGTAAATTAACTCACACAACACTCCTGACCGATCCTAGAGAGGAGGGTGGCGTCATCATGTCGGGCCTCTTCTTCCGGGTGAGTGAATGGAGGCAGAGAAGTTGTTACCATACCAGGCAATGCAGCAGCAGTAATGGAGGAGGCTGGACACTGAGGTCAGATTCCAACCACGACCTTGACCAGCTCCAACTCCCTCCAGCGAGGGACAACGGCTACTAGCCACAGGCTTCTGTGGAACCTCACACTGTGGGATTGATTTGTGATGGGCAACCAGACAGCAGTGAACACTCATGAGCACCTCATACTAAGCGTGCATCACACATGTCGTCATATTTAGCCTTTTCTGCGGCAGGTTACTCATTCTTTGCTCCACAATAAGAACAAAGCAGTTTTAGTGCTCACATGAGGCGGGTACAGAGCTGGTACCACCCAGGTTCCACAGCCTTCCCAGCCTAGCCACTCAGCACCACTCTGTTTCCAGTGCTCTGGTTGGTTGTTAAGGTCAGTGGGGGAAAGAGGAGGAGGGACCACATTCCTCTAACACCCTTGCACATGAGCAAACTAGATCCCATTAGGCTCAGAGCCAGCTAGGAAGGAGGGGGTGATGAGGCAGGCTGGCTCAGAGGCACTGGGTGGCATGGTAAGGAGGATCTGAAGGAGCCATTCTTAAAGGCTGGGACCCGTGAGCCTTGAGCCTCTTAGATACCATCGCAAGCGATGCTGACAGGCTGTGCGCCCCTCTTGCTCCTGCCAGAACCCTAGGGCCAATATTGCATTGGAAATGTGGCCTAACACAGACAGCAGTAGGGAAATAGCCAAGAGAGTGGATATATCACTAGCCCCACCCCACATCAGGAGATGGGGTTGCTTTACCCAGGAAGTACACTTGTTGAGATGGCGAAACTGAAGCCCTGTTCACATCAGCAGGCTAAGATCCAAGTGTGCAATCCTCTGAAAGCTGAGCCCAGTCCAGACACACAAGGCTTTCCTTTTGCCCTCGCTGGTCCAGCCCCAGGCAGTCATTTTCACGGAGGTTCTCATTCTTTGCCCCACAATAAGGAAACAGCAGTTTAAGTGCTCAGCAGAAGGCAAGGACTCTAATGGAGCCCATTACATGAGTAAAATCAACATGCTTAGGGATGGCGGGGTTCTGGGAACACAGTCCTCTTCACAGGTGGCATGCATGCTTTTGTTTTTATTTTTCTGCCTAATGAAGCAGTATGGCAATGCGTAGTGTCAGAGAACAAACAGAACTACAAGTGTGTCCATGATTCACAAGATAGATATTATGCACTTAGGCACTACCACCTGACCGTGACTAGTACTACTTGCTCTACTGGAAATTTCTGGAAGGTCCCCCAGGGCTCTTATGCCTGACTCTCGTGTTTGTGTTCACTGGTGCTTAGCAGGAAGTGTGAGAGAAAGCGCAGCTTTAAAGACAAACTATGCTCACTGTGGTATTGTGTTCCCCCAAAATATTGCATGTTCCCTGAAATAAATTTATCTGGGGTCAGAGAACAGACAGCCACTAGAACAGAGCCAGAAATGGTGCCTAGAAAACGGGTCAGAGCAAGCCATAGCAGAAGTTGGGCGGTGGTGGTGCATGCCTTTAATCCCAGCACTTGGGAGGCAGAGCCAGGTGGATCTCTGTGTGTTCAAGGCCACTTTAGAGACAGCTAAGCATGGTGACTCATGTCTTTAATCCCAGAAACCCAGCCTTTAATCCCAGGGAGTAATGCAGAAAGTAGAAAGATATATAAGACGTGAAAACCAGGCACCAGAGTTAGTTAAGCATTTAGTTAGTTAAGCATTTGGCTGGTTTAGCATTCAGGCTTTGGAGCAGCACAGTTCAGCTGAGAGCCATTGGGATGAGGATTCAGAAGCTTGCAGTCTGAGGAAACAGACCAGCTGAGAAACTGGCGAGGTGAGTAAACTGGCTTGTTCTGCTTCTCTGATCTTCCAGCGTTCACCCCAATAACTGGCCTCAGGTTTGATTTCATTAATAAGAACTTTTAAGATTCATGCTACAGCTCACTCCCAATCTGACGCTTACCAGTTGAGCTGGTGACTTCACCTGACTCGGCCTCATTCTATTTCCTATTGAAAATGGAGTAATTACTACTATGAATGGGTAATTGGAAAGATCACCATCTGACCAAAACATGATGCTAGTTACACATGTATCTTTAATTTCTCAGCAGCCATCTTAAAGAAAGCTAAATGAGTGAGAAAAATTTTAACAATACTGTGAATTTAATTTGATATTTTTTACCAAAATACAACCAACATAAAAACATCTGTGGGATTTTTTTGTTCACTAAGACCTCAAATTGCATGAGAATTTCTTTCATATTTGAGACATATCTCAAGTTGGACTACCAGTATTCACTGTTAGCACATGTACCTTGGGGTGCCATATTCAGACAGAGCAGAATTATTACACAGTATTCTTGGGAGATTTCAATAAGAGTGTATAGTTTTTAATACCCATACTAGAGTTATTAATGAGAGTACTAATAATTATGTTAGTACTAAAGATTAATATTTATTACATGTCTGTTATGGGGGAGCTGCAGAGCTAAGCACTTTATATACTTCAGCTCTCAAATCAATTTCAGAGATGGCTTTTGATATTGTCTTTATTTCTGAGTCTCAAGGTGGTGACGGTCATGTGACCAGTATGTGATAGAGTCTCTAAGCCAATTTCTTTGTCAAACAGTCCCTTGTCCTCAGACTTCATCGATGCTGCTTCTAGCTAGAAATGAAGGACCAGCTTTAAGTCTCGCCGACTTTGTTGTGTTTCCAAAGCCTTTTGCCAAGATCACCCACTGATCCTGGCTGTGGGCAGGAAATGAGCCTTGTTCCCCTATGCCTTCCATGCTCAGACTACAATCAGATCCAGAGCAAACACTCAGCCCTTTAGTTCTGCTCGTCTCTCTCCCTGCTCCCCAATATAGAGGAAATGCTGGCAAATACACACCTGGAGAAGACTTGTCTTTTATGATTGGTATGTCTTTTATGATTGGCAAATACACACCCGGAGAAGACTTGTCTTTTATGATTGGTATGTGACAGTCAAAAGTGCCCGACTGTCTGAGATTTCCTAGAGGTAGGAAGTCTCTCCAGTGGCTGCTGCTCTGCTTCTCTGACCTTTAAGGCAAGCTTTATTTGTCAGAACACAAACAAAATATCCAACGACATTGTAAAATAAACCTTTAACAGACACTTATTCAAGGTTTATGGCCATAATAACAGTAGTTTTACGGGATTGTCCTTGGAGACATAATCATGGAGAAGACTATGTTTGTCTACCTTGCTTGGCAACAAGATACCAGCTTTCCACCAGAGCCTGGGAGCCAGAGTCTCACCAGACCAACCTGGTTCCTTTGGAACAAAGGGCAGTGAAATCTTTGAGAAAGGGAAGGTCTGGAAGCCAATCAGACCAACAAGCAGTCCCCTTACAAGAAAGCATGGAGAGGAATAGATTAGCAAGGTCATTCAGTGAGTCAGTGTACCGAGCTTCAGGAAGGACAGGGCTTAGCTTCGATGCTTGGGCCCTTCCAATGCCCAGCAGGGTGTCCTCCAAGGAGCTTGTTTATTAATGAAAGCTGACTGGAGGTTGTTCTGACAGTTTCTACCATGGGTAAGTTGAAATACCTTCCTCTCTAGAATCTACTTCTATGGTGATATTTTATTTGTACTGAAATGTGATTTTATTTGTATGTTAATAAATAAAAGTGCCTGGAGGTCAGAGCTAATAGGAAGTCATTTAGCAGAAGTCTGGCAGTGGTAGCATACGCCCTTAATCCCAATCACATGACAAGCAGATCTCTGTGTGTTCAAGGATACAGCTAGCATGGACACACATGCTTTTAATCTCAATACCAACCATAGAAGACCTGGAGGGCTGTACAGACAGGCAGTGATGAGGAGGTCATGTGGTTGGGTTTACAACCAATGAGAAGGCAGAACAGAAAGTCAATAAAAAGACAGACACACAGGAAGTGGGTCTTTCTGAGGAGAAGGATGGCAGCAGCAGTGAGGGGTAAGAAGGCAGTCTTAGTCTCAGCTCTTAGCTACTGCTCTCTGACCTCTTGGGCTTTTAACTCTGCATTTGGCTCTGTGTTTCTTATTTAATAAGATCGTTACATCTACATACTTCTAGGTGCTTTTCTTTTCTTTTTTTTACACCTTATTTTATTTAAATTTTTTTTCGTTTTACATCCAACCACAGTTCCCACTCCCTCCCCTTCTGCTCCTCCTTACCCCCACTCCATCCCTCATCCACTCCTCATAGGGGCTAAGGCCTCCCTTGGGTAGGCAACACAGGCTGGCATACCAAGTTGGAGCAGGACCAAGCCCCTCCTCGCTGAATCAAGGCTGACCAAGGCATCCCACCAAAGAGAATGGACTCTAAAAAGCCTGTTCTTATACCTGGGATAAGTCCTGGTCTCTCTGCAAGGGGTCCCACAAACAGATCAAGCCACACAACTGTCACCCACATTCAGAGGGCCTAGTTTAGTCCTATGTAGGCTCCCCGGCTGTCAATCCAAATATAGCTATATCTATAGCCATGCACAAAACTCAAGTCTATATGAATCAAAGACCTCAACATAAATCCGTTACACTGAACCTGATAGAAGAGAAAGTGGAAAGTAGTCTTGAACACATGGCACAGGCTACCTCCTAAATATAACACCAGTAGCACAGACACTGAGTACAGCAATCAATAAATAGAACCTCCTGAAACTGAGAAGCTTCTGTAAGGCAAAGGACATGGTCAATAAGATAAAATGGCAACCTACAGAATGGGAAAAGATCTTTACCAAACCCCACATCTGACAGAGGGCTGATCTCCAAAATATATAAAGAACTCAAAAAACTAGACATCAAAATTCCAGGTGCTTTTCTTGGTTCTTTTAAATGGCAGAAGTGTACACAGCAAACCAAGGACAGCTACATGCTAGTCCTGCTTAAGGAGGCAGCCTCAAGTTGCTGGATCATGTCTACTGGATGTGGCACACTCTATAGCTCATCTTTTCAACTACACAACTGCCTTCCTCATCTCTCATCACCATCTGTACACCTACTATGAGTTATCTGGGCTTTTGGATCTAGCCACTCACTCTCTGTAGACTCCCCACCTCCATGGAAGAAATGGATCTCTCTCTCTCCCCTCCTCTGAATGGTCCTTGCCAGACCCTGGTGGGAACCTATATGGGAGACTGGTTCTTCCCTGATATAAAGCATAGCAGAAATCTCTAGTTCTTCATGCTACATCATGTGGTATGGGAAATGTGTGTGTGCTGTTACAGTTATTATCATTCTCCTTTCAACTACAGCCATCATAGCCCCTTGTGCCCCAAATAAAAGCTATGCTTTTCACACCCTCTCATATTTACACCTTTAGCCCACATTTTTACCTTTGTAGTGCTGATCCCCAGGTTCCTGGGAAGGACTCAAGGCTAGAGAGAAGACAGGCATATCTTTCTCAGCTCAACTTGTGGTCTGGTGATTGAATTCTCTCTGGAACCAGAAGTTCTTAGCAAAGTCTAAATGCCCTGCTCTGTCCTGTTTGGGCAAGCCTGGAATTCATTCCATCTTTGGTTTAAAGCTCTTTTCTCCCTCCATATTGACATGTGATTATAGAATGAAAAAAATCACAGAACATCTGATTGAAGTGATCAAATTTAAACCTGTAGTCATTCCATTTAAGGAGATTTAAAGAGAGCCAGCAAAGATTTAACTCAACATAGAGGAAAACTCAAAAATACTATGATATGTATTTTTTAAGTTAGTTTCTGTTGTACTCACATTGACTATGTCATATGCAAATGAGAGCTTGAATATCCAGTCCATCTCATGATTGGAGTTTCTCAAAACATCCTAGAAAACACAGTTATTCCAATATCACCCAGACTTAAGCTGACACACACTGATCATTGCTTCTGACATGGAGCAGGACAGAAGATAATGTAGTTCATGCCCTTTTGGCTGGAGCTAATGTAAGGAGGAACATGTGACATGTAAATGGAAATCTTCACAGAAGATCACATAGTCACACTCAGTGTGGAGAAAGGATACAGTCTTGAATTCTACAAACACGTCTTTTCCCTGACAGAAAACTGATGGCCATGTGCCAGAGAAGGGGTAGGATTCAAGAAGAGGGGTGACATTATAGAACGAATCAAGTTCATGCATTTTTCACCCAGAGCAAAGGAAACCAATAGTTGACGAATTCACACTACTTTGATCCTAAGAAGAAGGCTAAGATAATTCAGGACTTTCAATGAGACCAAAAAGAAACCATGCATGGATGAATGGGAGGGAGATGGATAAGGTTTCCCATTCACCATCTAATGAAGCCCAACATAAGACTTAATTTTTTTTTTTTGAGCTGAGGATCGAACCCAGGGCCTTGTGCTTGCTAGGCAAGTGCTCTACCACTGAGCTAAATCCCCAACCCCTAGACTTAATATTTTTGCCTACCTTGAGACTTCCTTTTTTGCAATACTGGGTGACAATGCAGATGTTAGGTGGTTCTGTGCAAACGCCAAAGAAGGGGACAATGTTTTCATGCTTTAATTCACACATCTGGAAATAATAGTGGTAATATCGTTATGTATGGAGAGTGCCTTGCATAGTGATCATACTGTGTGCTTTGTCCACTTTCAGTTAACTGCCAAGGCGCTAGGAGAGAAGAACTCCTTCCATTTTACAGGCGGAGGAACAGATGCCCAAAAGGAGAAGCAGCTTGATGAAGGGGATACAACCGACAAATGGCACAGCTAGGAAGTAAACCCAGGGAGTCCGGCAAACAAACCAGGGGGTTATCAAAGGCCAATCCAAGCCATGGCTAGTAATTATACCTCATCATCCCAGGCGGACCCTGCACTACTTCCCTGGTGTGGCTATTAATGCCAGCATGTGACACTGGGTCATTGGCAAAGTGTCAAACCCTCCCCATGATCCAAGTTCAAAGGGAAGCAGATGATCATCACAGACAGAGGATGAAGGGCCAAATCAAGGCCAGGAAAAGTTAAGGGGACAGGTAGAGGTAGGAGGGAGCCAGACTTCAGGTTCCTGTCTAAGGCCGAGAGTCTGAGGTCCAAGCCCCCGCCGCAGAGGAGTAGTACATCAAGCTGGAGAAACACCCTTTCGGCATTGAACCTTTGGGAGGGAGGCCACTTCTCACAGTGGGAACAGAGGGCTAGCTGGGCAGAGAGAAGCCTCACCAGCCAAACTTCCTGCAGCACAGGTGGCTTCTTCAGCCATGCTTCTGCTTCATCATCAATATAGCAGAGAGCCACGTGACTTCCCTGGAATCAGAGACAAAGTAGAAAGTTCTTTTTTTCTTTTAGTATTTTAAATGCATAGGTATTTTGCCTGCATGCATGTTGGTGCACCACATGTGTGCAGTGTCTGAGGAAAATAGAAGAGGGCATTAGATCCCCTGGGATGGGAGTTACAGGGGATTGTGAGCTGTCATGTGTGTGCTAGGAATCAAACGCAGGTTCTCTGGAAGAGCGACCAGTGTTCTTAACCACTGGTCATTTCTCTAGCCCCAAAGTGGAATGTTCTTAACTTAGGATGAGCCAGAAACATTACCACTCAGAAAAGGTTAGAAGGGGAAATGGGAAAACTGAGAAGAAAGCCCTGTATGGGAGAGAGCTCCTCATCGACCAGTCAACCCCCTTGGTAACATTGTGGTAGGTCTAGGACTCTAACTTTTCAGCAGTAAGGTCTCCTTCAACTGTCAACACAGCCCTGCAAGGTAGCTGTGGTTAGCCACGTTCTGGATAGGATTACTGATTGCTTGTCCAGGGTGGTACGTATGTAGTGATGCAGCCAGATCTGAATATCTGATTCCAAGACAACTGTCTCTTCTATGTCTCATTATCATTCAAGGAAATAGTGAGTTGACACCCTAAATCTAGAGTCAGGTGCCTAGTTCAAGCCCATTGTAACAGTTCAATTTAATTTCTCCCAGCCTCTCTTTCTTCCCCTACATGTCAGGGGACACCACCACCAAACTTTTATGTTTTGGGGAAGGATGGGATCGGTTAAAGCAACACTTGGCACATGAAGTTTCTGTGAAATGGTATATCTTACTTTTGTTACCTACTGGGTCTGCCTTTACAGTCACTCAATCTCCAAGCACAAAACCAGGCAATAATGAGGTAGGAGCTGATTAGAAGGAAGGATGTAGTCTGCAAACATGAGCGAGGGCCAGGCTCAGTCAGATCAGCTAAATATCATCCCAGGTCTGCCACATTTAAGCAACTGTGAAGGATTTCGATGGAGACAGGATTAGGAGGCAGAGGAGGGGGGACACCTGTGGGACTGAGGAAAAGGTTCTTGGAAGAAGTGAGGCCCATACTGAAACCTGAAGGATGAGAAGGTTCCAGCTGGAGTGGGGAAGACAGAGTGGACAGGACACTGCCAGAAACTGAAACCACACTTTAGAGCAATGGTCAGGGATTGCTTTGCTTGGCACTTTCTGCCTCCATTTCCCAGGACCTACTTAACTTTCCCCAAAGGGAGCTGAGCTTCCAGAGGGTGACTAAGCTTGTGCTCTGGGGCATTCCAGGCCAGCTGAGAAAGGATGAGGGAAATGATGTCTGCGCTTTAATAGCTGCCAGTTTTCCCAGCACAGTCATTAAAGTCCCGGGATAAAGAAATCCACACTCTGAGACTGTGCTACCTACTAAGTGTGCCACTAGCCACAAGGGACTATTCAAATGGTGTGTGTGTGGCTGGGCACACATATGTTATCAGAGTCAATGTTGGGTGTTCTCATCTGATGGTGTCCACCTTACTTTTGAGCTGGGTCTCTTGCTGAACCTGGAGTTCCTGGGTTCAGCTAGACTGGCTGGTTAATAAGCCTGTCTCTACCTCTCCAGCGCTGGGGTCACAGGCACATGCTGCCACTCGGTTGCTGTTTGATTTGGGTGCTGGAGATTGAAACTCAGGTCCACATGCTTACACAGTGAGAGCTTTCCTGGCTGAGTCACCTCCACAGCTCCTTAATTATTTAAATTTAATTACCTTTAACACCCAGTTCCCCTGGAGACACCAGTATTCCGTAGCTAGTGGCTACAGAAGCATTGGATATTGCCATTGCCACAGAAGGTTCTACTGGGAGTTCTAGGTCTGATTGAGTCTCTTGTGTAGCAATCACAGGGGAGCCTGTGGCAAATGCCGAATCTCAGCCTCTGTCCTGCTGACCCAAAATCTTCACTTTAGAAACATGTCTTAAGTTCTTTTTAAAGTAAGACATAGTATTGATGCATACTTTTCAATATTTTTAAAAAATTTACTGTGTTTCAGTTCTCAAAGTTAGAGAAACACCAATCTAGAAACCACTCAGGATTGCTTGGAGAATGTCCTTGTAGTCATAAAGCCTGGCCTGACCAAATTCAACTGGAGAATGGGACAGAAATCTACATTGACACTCATATGTACAGGAGTACCTGGTAAAGCCCCACGGGGGCATAAAACATCTCTTCACCCCGTTGGTTCTTGGCAAAGGAGCTACAATCTGCAGAAATATTCACAGTAGACGCATTACTAACGTTGTATCTCGACACAGGCATGCCTCGTTGGGACAACTGGAAAACAAGACACAGCCTGGTTGCTCTCAGCAGCATGGCCTAGTACCACAGGATGCTATATTTTGTAGATAAAGAGGATGAATAACAAGGTTACATAGTAATACCAGGGAAAGCCAGGCCTGAACTCTGATCTTTCTGATCCAAAATGTATCTACTTGCTGCATGCCTCACTCTTGGCCTCAGCACTACCAGGGGTAGCGTGGGCTCTAAGGCCAGACTGCCTATATTCATGCTCTAGCTGTGGTACTTAAGTAGAAGTAGGGATGGAGCTGTTTTCCTGCGTGAGGCTGGGTTACCTCTATGTTTAATGTTTCCAGCACTTCTTGACATCTTCAGAGCATAAGAGCCTAGTCCTGTTTAAAGTGAATATTAATGACACCCTAATATACAAAACCGAGCAAATCAGATTACAGCTCTGTGCGTGGAGAGGGAAGAGGAGATGCCAATACTAGGAACATCTGACTAATAGAAGCTCATCTCTTGGTTTCAGGACACCAAAATCTCCCAGACCTGGTACCGATCTTGGTACCGATCTTCCCTGCCTTCAGCATGACATGTTCTAGTATTCTGATATCCTGACACATTCTGTGTGACTTCTCTCCTTGTCACTGTTGGCAATTCATTCTTCCTAAATGGCACTTCCTCTCAGAAGCCTTCAAGTTACTCTCCATTTTGAGGCTTCCACCTCACCATGGAGACATCCTTCTGCCTTCCTCGGGGCATCCTGAAGGCATGAACTGTGCCTGACTACCCTGGATGGTAGATTGCTATGATTGTTTATGCAAATGAACTGATTGTAGCACTCATGGGCAGTTAAAGGGGTTACTGTTTTGGATAGGACCAGATGCTCCACAGGAACCCCCACAGAAGAGTTGAGCTTTAGAGGACTGCCAGTCATTTCCAAAGAGTCCAAAGCTGAGACTCAGTCACAAACGGAAGCATACATCAACCTCCCATCCCAAGGCTCAGGGAGCATTGTGGAAGAGGGGGCTGAAAGAATGTAAGGGCTGGATGAGTGGAAGGCTGACCTTGGTGAACTCACAGACACCATGGTCACAAGCCCAACACAAATTCAAGCCAGTTAAAAAATCCAACATGGAGCACAGAGGAGCTCTTGGAAGCTTTGGCTGCTGAGGAAGAAAGAGAAAGTCATTCTTGGAGTGGAGAAGGTGGCCGGCCACCTGTAGGCTCCCCATGACCCCCACACACTTTTGCATATGGACTTAGTGTTGGGGCGGCATGATGAAGTTGGGAGAGAAATGTAGATATTTTGGGAGACAGAGGGAGGGAATGGAGGCATGGATATACTGTATAGATGTATGATCTAAACAAAAATGTTTAATGTTAAAAAATTTTTGAGTTTTTGGGAGGCAGGATAGTGTCATCAGATAAATGTAGCCTAGAGACTTAACTCAGGTCTTAAGACTCTTCTGAGTACTCACTTCATCAGTGAGTCGCCCCTTGCTCTCATGAGTTCCTAGGAACAGTCCCTTTGCAAGACCTCAGGAGAGTGTGTGGCCTCACCTTGTGCTGGGGCAGAACAGTGATGCTGTCATAATGTATCTGCCACAAGGTGTTTCCATGATGGCTCTGCACTTTTCCTGTCAGCATCCATAACACCAGACCTATAATGGCAGCTACTGTGGCAAGAGCCAGAAATGTGGCTGTGAGAATCACAACAGACATGGTCATACCTGGAGGTAGAGACAATCGTTACTCAGGCCCACCTATGAACAGAGGTAAGCATGTCCCTGCCAAGCAGGTGTCTCAAAGGTTGTCCAAATGTGGCATAGGTTTGTGACATGCTGAAGCCATTCAGACTTGGCTCTGCTGGAATCCTAGCCCCACCCCCACCCTACCCCACCCCAGCTACGGTGGCAAGAATTTCATAGGTATTTTAAAGATAATCTCATAGATATAGTCACCTCATTTTTGGTGACAGAAACTTCTATAGTGAGAACACAGCAATGACTTCTGACACTTCTGTTGAACATTCTCATAGTGTTGTTCTCCAGGCACAGCCTATATAACTCAAAACCAGGCTCCTAACCAGTTATTTGGCCACATCCTCCTGCCCAGACTACTTGAAGAGAGTTCTAAGACTCAAATCTCCAGAGGTTCCTTATAGTGCTGGCTCTAATCAGGGAAGGTGGATAGTGGTGCCCCTGGGTGATACTCACGGTGTCTGAAAACACTCAGTTCCAACTAGAGGGATGCTACTTCTCACTGTCTGCAAGCACAGGACCGTCTCACACAGAAAGGCTTTCTGGCCCTAACGACACAGCTGTTGAGAGGCTGTCCCTATTACCTTCTCTGAGCTGCCATGCTCACCTGCTACAGGAGAAGGCTCAGTTTTGCAAAGTTTGTTATGAAATCCACAGCTGGTTCTGTCTTCAAAAAGGGAGCCATGGAGCCAAGAGGCATTAGTGATGTTCCTCCAGGGTCTTTAAAGCAGAAAAGACAAAGGTTCATGTTCAGTGCACTTGTTCTACTTGCCTTCACCTCATATACAACAAGAGCAACGGAGACATACATTACAAAAAAAAAAAAAAAAAAAAAACCAGAGGCTAGAGAGAGGTCTCAATGAGAGTGAAGGCCCTTGGCTGTGAAGCCTAATGATCCAGTTGAATCCCTGGAACTCTCACAATGAAAGGACAGAACCAACTCCCCCAAAGCTGTCCTTATAGCTACACATTCATGCCATGGCATGAACATGTCCCTCATGCATGCGTGCATATGAACATGTCCCTCATGCATGAATGCCCAGAGAGGAGTAAATGTAAACAAACAACAACAACGAGGCAAACAGGATCTGGTCACTAATTCAGTCCTCTGGTAGCCTGATGCATATTCATAACTAATAGGTTTTCTGTATCATGACAATAGGCATCTCAGCTGACACAGTAAGCCAGATTAAGCTGAATTAAAAAGTAAAAGAACAGATTTATTTGAGCAAAGCAACTCCTGGGTGAGCTCTCCAGCCCCAGAGATGGAGGCAGGAGAATTCACATGCCGGAACTAAAGCAGGGAGCTTATATAGCCTGTAGGCAAGGGGTGATGATTTGTCTGCCACATGCTGGCTTTGTGCCCAAGTATGGTCAAAGGCTGAGCACTTTAGGCAGCGACTTGGGCTGCTGGCAACTTCAGGGGAGGAGCTGCCATAGATACCAACAATGGGTATCTGGACTTTTTGGTGCCTTTTCTTTCTCAGAAATTCTCTGAGAGGGCCCAGTTTGAGAGAGAGGAATGGAGATTTCCAGATCAAGCAAGAGGGAGCTGGAGTTTCCAGCCGAACAATAACTATCCTGAAACACATGCATCCCACAGGCCACTGGTTGGACGTACCTTAGTGAACAGACTGTTTAGTGGGATATTCTAGACTGGATCCCAAAGCTCTGGTCCCCCCCACCCCAGCTTCTTCTTACAGCATGATCAATCTTACAGAAGTGACCACCAATACCTGATAACTTTCTGAAAACTGTCATAAAGAAGAAAAGGAAGAAAAATGGATCTGTTTCCAGATTTCTGTAGAGCATAGACTGAGTAATCCAGGTGCCTTTTCCCCTGGGAGTCCAAAAGCACAGGGCCGGTGACTCCTAGAAAGAGAGATTACTCCAGGTAAGGACAGAGTGGCACTCATGGCCAAAAACAGCAGCCTGTAGCAGCTCTGACTGGCATACCCACTCCCCACCAGACATGGACGGCAGGTTCTGCCATTTGACAGAATCTGAGCTAGGGTCAGCATGTACACTGAGGGGCAGAAGGTGGCTCAGAAGTAGAGTCACACTGGGAAGGCAGACTATCTCTTTACCTCCAAATGGGGAGGCTCATCAAGTGCTGAGGAACAAAATGAAGCATCTTGCATGCATTCAATATAAAACCACTTCCTATGAAATCAGAACATATGGTGACTGGAAGCTGAATGTCCCTAGGGCAGTAGCTGGTTGAGGATGAAAGACAGACAGCAGCCTCTCTGGTACCTGCCCATGCTGGTTACTCCCTGTAAGCATCTCCAAGACACGGCTTCCTTCTCTCTGGGCCCTTCCTTCTGACTCTGGCGGATGCCGAAGCTTTGGCAGGGTGCTCAGTTCTACCCAGCAGTTTTGCGGTCCTTGCTTGGGACATGCTAAACTCCATTTATCAAGGAGAGACTTCAGAAAAGGGAACGCCTATCCTATGCCCCAAACCAGCAGCCATGCCCTGATGTTAGGTTCCACTGCAGACAGGACACAATATTGTCATTTATGAAGTACCTACTATGTGCCTTGGTGACCACACACATCAGGTCTCAGAAAAAGAGAATCTCAGTCCTGTCACAGGGTCCCAATTCTGCCTTTCAGAGCCACGGAAGGCCGAGTTGGCATGCAACTCAGAGCTATGGGTCCTGGTGCCCCTTTCTTCCTGGAATGTTACACTGCCTTGCTGTTTAGACATGTTCTACAGGCAAGTCTCCTTGGGAGGGTATTATTAGAAGAGGCTGTGAGAAAGAGTGCCCAGGAGAAGAGGGAAAAATGCTCAGAGGCCTCTTCCCCTAGTTGGGGAAACTCAGAGCAGTCAGGAGGCTTTCAGCCTGTGTATCCTGTGAAAGACTGGAATCTTGTTGAGACAATAAAGATTCAGTAGCAGAGCAAGGTGGTACTTTCAGGAAGCCAATGATGCACAGCAGCATCTCCAAGTCCACAGGGATGAGGCTAAGAAGCCTGAACTTAGAGACCATCTTACCCTGCAGTGTGATCTGGCCAGCCCTTAGCGTGCTAATCAGCTGCCGCCCATCCCAGAAGTCTTTCTCAGCCTTGATCATCTCCTCCACAGTCTGAGCATAGAGTAAGAGGGCATCATGGAGGTAGGCAGAGAAAGGGCTCACCTTCAACAAGAGAAGCAAACATGGTGTTCATACACCTGGCTTCTACCACCTGACTAGAAGAAATCATTCTCTATCCCCTGAGCACAGGGCCAGCCTAACTGAGAGGAGCAGGGATACCTCACACCTATGCCCGGTGGATATCAAGCCTAGCTATCCAAGTCTTTGCCTTTACTTGTGCCCCAGTTGTCCAATTGGATCACATGCTCAAACCAAGACCAGCTTCAGATGCTATCAGCTATTCTTTAGGAGGGGTGTGTGCTTTAAGTGAAATATTCAGAAGCTAGAATGTCTGCCATTTTCTGGCTGTAAGTAGAGGCAAGATCTGTATCCTCTCTGGACCTCAGCTCACTTATTTATAATACGGAGATAAAATGACTCATGAAACATTTGTGGCACTAGATGAGGGAGAATAGGTAAACTATTACAAGATAGATGTCCCTAGTAGGTCTTCAATACCTGCTCATTAAATCAACAAACACGTAAGTGCCTGTTCAGTGCTAGGTGTCTTTCCCCTACAGCAGCTGGAACAGAACAATGCCTAGAAATAAGCATCTTCTCACCCTGGTAGGGTCCACAGTCTAACGCTCGTTCCTCATCAAGCCCTGTCTTCAGTTTCTCAGCATGGCCCCAGAGTGGAAGTAGCTTCCTCTCTTGCCAACATTTCCCATGTTGTTCTTCTTCTATATAGACTCATATTCCTGCTGGCTGACGCTCCTCTCATGACTGTCCTGACAGAGCCTATCTGAACTGTGCTGACTCCATGTTTGACTGTTCCATCCTGGCTATTAGTCCTGTTGTCCTCCTGACAAAGGCAATCAGAATAGCCTGAGGGCACACTGGTGTTTCTTCTGCTACATCGACAGAGTGTATTGTTGGACACTCAGGGCCAGCCTGGAAGGTAGATGCCATTAATGATTCTAGTTCAAGTTTGAGGAAAGCCAGCTGTGGGAAAATTAGGTAATTCACTCCAAGACTCCACAGATCGCAAATAGCAAAGGCCATTAGCTTTCCATCTGATAACTCTGACTCCTCTGCGGTCATGGGTACAGACTTCACAAAGAACACCAAACCACTGTTTACTTTAAGCTGTGGGAGACAACGGTGTGTGTGATGAGGGGTCTGGGGTTGGGGCAGGCAGAAATAAGAAAGATAAAACCACCACCAGACCTGCTCCTCCGAGGCAATGGAGCTTTGGAAGGGTGGCCTCCTCAGCCTTTGGTAGACTTGTTTCCGGAAGTCATCATCGCCAGTGCCTTCGTCATAGGAGCTGGGGGCGATGAGAAACACTGACTCATAGATTTTGGGGAAGCCTGCCACCATGCCATTTGTTAGTACTTCTTTCCAAAAACTGTCCTAAAAAGTAACAAAGTAAATTTTACCATGTTGTAGGAAATGACCCATGGAGTCCAACTACATTCACAACAGAGCAGAACTTTAATTGTTGTAGGCTAATTCTTGGAAATACAGTAATTCCAAAAGGTTCTGCAATACTGAGTCCACATTTGCTAGCTAGCACACAAGCAGCAGAAAGGAATCCAAAGGGTAAAGAAAGAAGAACATGGTGGGGCACCAAGTAGCTAAGGCTCAAAAGCTTATGGAACAGCAAAGATTGCCAAGCTGAACACATTTAGGATCGTCTGGTCTCCATTTGCCTTGTGGTTTCAGTGTTGATTATCATTGCTGCCATCTATATTATTATCCCTACTTTGACAAATGCATACCACTCACTGCACGTATCCCAAATTCCCTAGTGTAAGCAAGGACAGAAGCACACATGCTTGTGTATGTGTGTGTATACATGCACAGTATATATATTTTATATAACTGATATTACACTATACTGTTCATCTACAGATTGATTTTTTTGCAATATAAACCTAACTGTTTCTATCAAATGGATTTGTGCATTGTTTTAAGAAGCAGAATGAACTCAATTATATAGATACTTCATGGTATATTTTACCTTCTGTTCTTCCTATACTCTAAAGCAGTTGGAATTGACCATCAGAGTTTTACGTGGAAGAAAGAAGGGTTGGAAGGGATTCTCTGAAAATCCTAAGAGTTGCCCCATCCTCTCCTTTCATCATCTTTTTGCAAGTAGAGATGAGGGGAAAGTAAATAAAGGGGGTAGTAATGACAAGGAGTCAGGAGGATACCCAGGAAAGTAGAAAGAGATAGATTTCCAGCTGCCAAGCAACAAAATCAGATGCAATTTTGCCATCCAATACTTCCTGACAAAGGAAGAGAAATACGGTCATTATTATCCCTCTCTATCCCCTACACTTTGCCCCTTTAGTTCCTTCTGATTACATAAAACAAGCTCATTTTAGAAAGCAAAACCTACTGGAAACTACACTGTGAACACACAGCCAAAGAAAGGCAAGTGATCCTTCTAGATGTCTTTAGTGTAGCATGTGCAGACGCTGAGGGCTAGAATACTCTCGTGGTAGCTGTGCAGCACTGGGGAAGCTATTTTTACTTCTCTGGGCCTCCACTTCTTATTCTGTCAAAGAAGCTAACAAACAAAGACTCAGTCTGAAGCAGCAGCAGTACCATTGAGAGCACTGAGATCACGCATGAGGCATCCCACTCGCCTTACCTAAGTCTTGGTTTTAAAAGTTGGAGGATAATCACATCTACCTTGCAGCATCACAAGTCAAATATCTAACAGTACTGTGGCAAGTGTGTGGTTCTTTAGCTCCATCCACCACAATCAAGAACCAAACCACGTGAGAACTGCCTCACTGGCCTGCGCAATGGCCTCTACAGGCCTTTCCTAGGTTGCACAGGGACATGGGGAAATCTATGGAAGAAGAGAAGGAGAGCTACCTGCAATCCTTCAGGCAGGCTCATGTACCTGGCAGAAATGAGAGTTTAGCTGGTGTGTGCTCACCTGGAGGGCAGAGGCTAGACTCTGGAGCCAGCTAACTTTATTCCAGCCCATGTCTAGTCCCTCATTAACTGTGCAGAGGAACTCTGGGTAAATGCTTTCAGTTCAGTCTTGGTCTACTTGAGAGAGAGAGAGAGAGAGAGAGAGCAAGTGCATGTACATGTCTGTATGTGCAGAGGCCAAAGGTCAACCTTGAGTGTTGTTTTCAATGCCATCCTCTTGTTTTTTTGAGCAGGGTCTTTCACAGGCCTGAAGCCCACCAACCAGGCTAGGTTAGGTAGCAACAAAGTCCTAGGAAGCAAACTACTCCTCACCTCCCCAGAACAGGGATTACAAATGTGGGCCACCAAGCCTTTTAAAGTGGGTTCTGTATAAACAAACTCAAAGAAAAAAACCACATGATCATCTCACTAGATGCACAAAAGGCATTTGACAAAATCCAACACCCCTTCATGATAAAGGTCTTGGAGCGATCAGGAATACAGGGAACATACCTAAACTTAATAAAGGCAATCTACAGCAAGCCAACAGCCAACATCAAATTAAATGGAGAGAAACTCAAAGCAATACCACTAAAATCAGGAACAAGGCAAGGCTGTCCCCTCTCCCCCTACTTATTCAATATAGTACTTGAAGTTCTAGTCAGAGCTATAAGACAACATAAAGAGATTAAGGGGATACAAATTGGAAAGGAAGAAGTCAAGCTCTCCCTATTTGCAGATGACATGTTAGTATGCATGAGTAACCCCAAAAATTCAACCAAGGAACTGATACAGCTAATAAAAACCTTCAGCAACATTGCAGGATACAAGATCAACTCAAAAAAATTGGTAGCCCTCCTATATACAGTAGACAAACAGGCTGAGAAGGAAATCAGAGATACATCACCCTTTACAATAGCCACAAATGATATAAAATACTTTGGGGTTATGCTAACTAAGCATGTGAAGGACCTATATGACAAGAACTTTAAATCCCTTAAAAAAGAAATTGAAGATGTCAGAAAATGGAAAGATCTCCCATGCTAATGGATAGGCAGGATTAACATAGTAAAAATGGCGATCTTACCAAAAGCAATCTACAGATTAAACACAATTCCCATCAAATTACCAACACAATTCTTCACAGATCTGGAAAGAATAATACTCAACTTCATATGGAAAAACAAAAAACCCAGGATAGCCAAAAGAATCCTGTACAATAAAACAACCTCTGGAGGCATCACAATCCCCGACCTCAAGTTCCACTATAGAGCTACTGTAATAAAAACAGCTTGGTACTGGCATAAAAACTGACATGTGGACCAATGTAATCAAATTGAAGACCCTGACATTAACCTGCACACCTATGAACATATAATTTTTGACAAAGAAGCCAAAAATGTACAATGGAAAAAAGAAAGGATCTTCAACAAATGGTGCTGGGATAACTGGATGTCAATGTGTAGAAGGCTGCAAATAGATCCATATCTGTCACCATGCACAAAACTTAAGTCCAAGTGGATCGAAGACCTCAACATAAATCCAGCTACTCTGAACCTGATAGTAGAGAAAGTAGGAAGTACTCTTGAACGCATTGGCACTGGAGATCACTTTCTAAGTATAACACCAGTAGCACAGACACTGACAGACACAATCAATCAATGGTACCTGTTGAAACTGAGAAGCTTTTGTAGAGCAAATGACACAGTCAACAAGACAAAGCAACAGCCTACAGAATGGGAAAAGGTCTTCACCAACCCCACATCTGACAGAGGGCTGATATCCAGAATATATAAAGAACTCAAGAAATCAGACATCAAAATGCCCAACAGTCCAATTAAGAAATGGGCTATAGAACTAAACAGAGAATTCTCCACAGAGGAAGTTCAAATGGCTGAAAGACATTTAAGGAATTGCTCAACATCCCTAATTATCCGGGAAATGCAAATCAAAACGACACTGAGATACCACCTTACACCTGTCAGAATGGCTAACATCAAAAGCACAGAAGACAGCTTATGCTGGAGAGGATGTGGAGCAAGGGGAACTCTCCTCCACTGCTGGTGGGAATGCAAGCTTGTACAGCCACTTTGGAAATCAATATGGCAAATGGATGGATCTAGAAAAAATCATCCTGAGTGAGGTAACTCAGACTCAGAAGGACAAACATGGTATGGACTCACTTATAGGAGGATACTAGATGTAAAACAAAGATGACTAGACTGCTACACAACTCCAGGGAGGCTACCTAGAAAACGGGACCCTAGGAAAGACCCAAGGATCACCCAGTGACAAAGAAATGGATGACATCTACATGAACAACCTGGACGACAGTGGGAGTAATGAAGGGCAAGATTTGGGGGAAAGAAAGCTTAGGGGAGCAGGAGATCCCAGCTGGATCAAGAACAGAAAGGGAGAATGAGGAATAACAGACCATGATAAATGAAGACCACATGAGAACAGGAATAGGCAGAGTGCTGGAGAGGTCCCCAGAAATCCACAATGATACATCCTCTGTAGACTGCTGGCAATGGTCGAGAGAAAGCCTGATCTGACCTAGTCTGGTGATCAGATGGCCAAACACCCTAACTGTCATGCTGGAACTCTCATCCAATAACTGATGGAAGTGGCTGCAGAGATCCTCAGCCAAGCCCCAGGTGGAGCTCCAGGTGTCCAACTGTCAAGAAAGAGGAGGGTCTGCAAGAGCGTGAATTGTTGAATCCAAGATTGCAAAAAGCACAGGGACAAATAGCCAAACGAATGGAAGCACATGAATTATGAACCAAAGGCTGTGGAGCCCCCAGCTGGATCAGGCCCTCTGGATAAGTGAGACAATTGAATAGCTTGATCTGTTTGGGAGGCACCCAGTCTATGGGACCAGGATCTGTCCTTAGTGCATGAGCTGGCTGTTTGAAACCTTGGGCTTACACAGGGACACTTTGCTCAGCCTGGAAGGAGGTGACAGGACCTGCCTGTACTGAATCCACCAGGTTTAAATGAATCCCCAGGGGTGTCTTGGTCCTGGAGGACATGGGAATGGAGGGTAGGGGCTGGGGGGAAGGTGGGGTTGGGGGCGGGAGGGGGGAGGACAGGGGAACCCATGGCTTATGTATAAAATTAAAACACATAATAACAATAATAATAATAATAATAATAATAATAATAATAATGAAATAAATAAAAAATAAAGTGGGTTCTGAGGACTAAGGTGACACTCACATCTGTGTGTCAAGCACTGCTAACTAAGCTGTATCCCCAGGCCCTCAGCCATGGTGTTAAGATAAAACCTTCAAGAGTACTGAGCTGCTAGAACTGTACTGAGCATCTGGTTCCCATACACATCCTATCCCTGACCCTCCTCATCACCTCCCACTACAGAGCCACTGACCAGTAGATAGACCCCTACCTCCAGCTGCTGCAAAAGGATGAAAGTGAATTCTCCAGTGTTGAGTTCCAGGTTCTCTGCAGCTTGCAGAATGCCTTTTGCATCCTCTGAACTGCAGATTAGGATTATAACTAAAAGAAGGGAAAGTAGTCAGACAGTTGTTCATGCTCACACATGCATGTGTGTGTATGTCACACACACACATACACAGACATATATTCTTATTTATGTCTAAAATTAAAACACTCCAAACAAGATACAGTCTTTTGTTTTTTCCTTAGAACATACTTCAGGAACTCGGAATGCCTATGCCATTGTAGGACAGTGTATTTAAACTAAACCTGTGGCATACAAGCTGCCAGGCTCTGCCCTTCAGAAGCTAATCTTTGCTTCAGTCTTCTGCCACCAATGTACAAGTCCAGGAAGTTTGAGATAATTTTTCTTCCCTTATTTTATTTGACTGACCCCAAAATCAGTGACTCCTCAGCTGTGCATCAATCAGGAGGAAGCCAAGATGGACCTGGAATCAAGGACATTTGGAGCTTCTGGGTTGGGGTGGGAGGAGTGGCCAAGGTGCCTTGCTTCTTTCTATTCGTGACACCATCATTCATTTTGAAGTCACACAATTGACAGCTTATCATTCAGATGAGCTGTTGTCTTCCTCTATGATCTTCAAGTGTGTGACAGGCACTGTGTTCTGCACAGGGAACTATGGGCAGGACAGACTGGGCTGCACAGTTGGGGAGAGCATCAGCTCTTGTTTCCCACCACTCTCACAGAGCTACCACGGAGAATGACTTGAAAGAAGAAAGGCTCGTGTGGGCCCTGAGGTGGAACGTCATGGTGGTGGGAAGGAGAGGGTGAGGAGGGACAGAACTAGGTGTAACCTCCAAACATACTCCCAGTGACCTATTTTCTGAAGCCAGGCCCCATCTCCTAAAGAAGTGGCTCTTAACCTGTAGGTCTCAACCCCTTTGGGGGGGGTGTCAGACAACCCTTTCACAGGGGTCACCTAAGACCATCAGAAAACACAGAGACTTACGTTACAATTCATAACAGTAGCAAAATTACAGTTATGAAGTAGCAACGAAAACAATGTTATGCTTGGGGTCACCACAGCATGAGTGACTGCTTTAAAGGGTCGTAGCATTAGGAAGGTTGGGAAGTACTGCCCTGAAGATTCCAGAACCTCCTAAAATAGTCACCAGTTGGAGTCTAAGCATCAGACACATGAGCCTATAGAGGACATTTTTGGAGTCCCAGACAAAGTGGAAAGTGGAGAGCTTAGGGGAAGACTGAACACTCTCACCAGAGAGAGGCAAGGATCTAGTCCCAGTCTAGGAGAGAGAATTTAGAGAAGGCCTTCCTGAGGAGGGAGACTTGGGGCCGAGCCTGCAAGGCTGAGAGCAAGCTCCAAGGTGTGGCCATAAGTGTCACTCTGAGGACAAGGATTTGGCAAGTCCCAGTGTCCCACAGCCATGAAGAATGAATTCACTGAGAGCTCGGAGGAGCCGGTGACTAGTGAAGGCATTCTCAGCAGCACCACCACAGTGACTGCTGCCATACGTTGGTCAACTACCCGCCTGGACATGGCACTAAGCCCTTCTCACACATAACCCTGTTTAGTCCCCACCTCCCGGGAGAGAAGTATGATGGTCATCTTTATTTAATGGAGAAGGTGTCTAGGGCACAGAGAGGTTAGGATTCTCACCCATGGACACACAGCCAGAAAATGGAAAGATTGGAATAAAAATTAAGTGTGTCTGTCTCCAAAGCCCATGTTCTCAGTAACAAATAAAGTCCAAGACCCAGATTACCAGAAATATGCTTCTAGAACTTACCCTGTGCATCACAACACTATAACAGCCAGAATTTCCTATCACACAAAACCATATTTATTATTATTATGTATATATAAGAAATTACTTTAATGTATCATTAATTTTGTACCTTGTTTTTTATACTACTTGCTTTTTATACTTATAGAAAAATAAGTATAAAGACAAAGAGCCCAAAGCTGTTTCTAAACAATCTTCAAACTCAAGCAAAGGAAGATTCTTGCCTACCGATATGGATTCACTTCCGACTAACCATTTCCGGGTCAAAATATCTCACATGACCACGACCCGTGGCTTTGCATGGTTGCATAAAGCTCACAGCACAACCATGTGATCTATGCGCACGTATGGAATAGCCACATGGGCCTGTGTGCGCAGGCGTGGCCCAGCCTTTATAAACCGGCGACATGGTTCCCAGCTTCATCTTTACTCATGTTTCTCTCCGCAGGCCTGTGCACCTTGTCTCTTTATCTTATCTTAAAAAAACTCCTGTTCGTGGATTCTGTCATGTTTCGTAACATTTCCTCGCAGGGTAAGAGCACCACGAATAACCAACACCTACTTACCCCTGGCAACAGATGACATGCTTCTGAGGTTTTCCTGCAGAATGCCTGGGCTGCTGTTGCTGTACCTCATGCTGGCAGTGATGGTGACATGCAACTGGAGTCCATCCTCAACGGCCCTCCACAACTCATCTACTCCTTCACTGGAGGAAGCCCCAGGGGAGCCTCCAAACAGCCCGATGTCTTCCCAGCCCAGGTACCATAGGCTTTCCCGAAGCACAGCCCCAATTTCCTGCTTGGGTGGCACGAGGGTCACGCAGGTACCACACCAGAAGTGGTCCTCCAGTGCTGCTGTTTGTCCAACAAAGTCGAACATGGGGATGTTCCACTCAGAGGCCAGCAAACCAATAACCTTGAAAGTGAGCAAGGGAGTGCCTTCCATAACAGAGCTATGCCACCCCACACTTCATGTCTGCAGAGAACTCAGATGCAGGGAACCTCTAGGTCATTTCTGCAACTTCTCTATTGGAATGTCAGTGATAATGTCTTCCATACAATCTGCACTTCAGGGACCTCAGGGGCAGGAATAATAAATGTAAGGATTTATCTAAGCCCTCCACTAAGAACTTTCATGTTCACGTCAATCTTTTTTTAAAAGCTCTCTTAAAAACAACAACAACACTGTGATCAAACTTGATTGATTGCAATAGTTTTCAAGTTGGATTTTTATTGTTTGGAAGGTTTGTACATGAATACAGTGTGTTTTAACCAACTCCAACCCCATTCCCTCTCCTCCAGTTCCTCCTTGTTCCCCAAAACTATCCCTTCCCAACTTTCCTTTTCTTTTCTTCTTTCTTGTCTTTTAACCCACTGAGTCCACTCAGTGTTGGTAGTATGTGCATGGATATGGGGCCATCTACTGGAATACAGGTAGCCTCGCAGGAGTTGCATCCTTGAAGAAAACTAACTCCCTCTCTTGGGAAAAAAAAAAAAACAACAATTGCCAATAGTTTCTCAGCTGGGAAATCCTGAGCGCTTCCCCACTGTGTGCTTAGACGTTGCTTGGCTTGATCTTACACAAGTCTTCCTCCGAATGCTGTGACAGTTAAAGTGAGCTCTTCCCTGTGTCCAGCTTCCCTGCTGTGTCCTGATGGCACTGTTTGCTTGTGGTCACCCACTGCCTTTGGCTCCTGTATTTTATCCTCCTCCTCCTCTTCCTTGATGATCCCTGAGCTTTGAGAGGAGTATGATGTAGACATCTCACTTAGGGCTGAGCCCTCATTTAAACTTCTAGGGTTTCCATAGGATTTGCATGCCATCCCTCCCATCTTAAAGATGAAAACGTGGAGAGGCAGGCATGTGAGTTACATAGCTAACTACCAGAGTAGGATTAGAACTCAAGCCCATGTACATGCTTCCTGAACTCATCCATTATTTGTTTCTATGTATTTTCTTTAAGATCCTACATTTTGCAAAGAATTTTGAAGAACTTTACCTTAAAGAAGTTTATGGTCCCTTATAGGAGCTGAGATATAAAAAATATCCCTAGAAAGCAATGTGCCCTATAGGATTTATAGAAATATATTTATAGCCATTTAGGAAAGCAATCAATTATCTCTTTTTTAACTTTCAAAACATTTAATTTAGAAGAAATTACCAAATTTATGTGGGTTTTCAATCTCACCACAGTAAAACAAAATTTATAAATGAACTTAAATTATAGTAGAATCCAATGCCTAGGGGAAAAATAAAGAGAATTTGGTAGTCTGTTTTATAGACTTCCTGCAAAGAAGGAGACAAATTCACATATGCAGAGAAACATACCCATACAAATTAATGATAAATTATTTCAAACTGTGGGATTTTGGACAGGTAAAAATGAAAGAGGAGGGCAACACTTGGAATTGATCTTGAAACCAGAGAGATATCAAATGCAGAGAGCTGGATATTTCAAATTCAAAGGTCAACTGAATCTTATAACAACAATTCCAGAGAGTTCTGCCGCATTAGGGAGTGAGATCTGCAATGATCTCCTTAGTCACCCTCCCCATCCTCTCTCAGATGGTGTGACACCAGAGGACATTGACTAAGCAACTCCCATTAACCACAAATAGCATGTCTCCCTCATTTGCTGTAGCTTAAAGCAACCTGTCATACTGTATTCTCTCCAGCTGACTGTCAGCATTCCTGAATAATTTATTATGCACACCAAAGGAAGCCTCCTTTAACAATCAATACTGTTACATTTAAAAACAAGCATTGTTGTCAATCTCAAATTCTCCAAACCATGTGGCTGACAACATAAAAGAGTAGTGATATGAGTCTACATGTAACACCAAAGTCAAACAAGCAGGAGGAATAGGGTTCATGAACTAATCATTTTTCCTGAAAAGTCTTAGGAGACTTCTAACTCTTCTCCTTACATGATCTCGAAAAACAGAAACTAAGACTTAGACAGCAATTGTGATGATTTTTTTCCTCAGAGACTGAGATTAGATGTATAGCACATTCTTGTCTGAAAGATGGCCTTATAGTACCATATACAATGAATATATACAAGCAACCTTTTAATCAAAAATGTAAAAAATCAATAAGAAGAGATGGAGATGAATGAGATCAGTATCTTCAACTGTACACTTACCCCTTTCAGTAGAAACTCTAACAACATTTTTTTGTTTGTTTGTTAGTTTTTCGAGACAGGGTTTCTCTGTGTAGCATTGCACCTCTCCTGATCTCGCTCTGTAGACCAGGCTGTCCTCAAACTCACAGAGATCCACCTGGCTCTGCCTCCCAAATGCTGGGATTAAAGGCGTGCGCCACCACCTCCCAGCTCAGACAACATTTTTAGAACACTGCATACTCTACCTCTGCTGCTTCTGGGCATGCTGGTCCAAACAGAGCAGGAATGTGTTCTCTCTGGACCTGGTCGATGAAAACTGCAAGGGACTCCTTGGCACTGCATGCTGAGTTGGTGTAAGTGAATTCCCAGCTCAGGTTCCCAAGGCCCACAGGCTTTGAGTTGAGCTTGTCCACAGCTATCTGGAGGCCTGCCCCCAGTCTTTGCACACTAAATGGATAAGAGATGTTCCAGGGGGCATGGAATCCCACAGTGAGCTTAGCAGCTTCAGGACAAGTCACTAGCACAATGACAAAGAGCATCAGAACCAAACATGAGTGACCAGTATGGCTTTCAGCTCTAACACAGAGCCTAGACTTCAGTAGAGCCTCAGAGCCTATTCTGGAAGCCATGGATAGAATGTAACAAAGTATCGTTATACAGCTCTGGTAGGCTCAGCCTTCTGACCACCCTTGCCCAGAACTTATAAGAGAGTGAAGAGTCCCCAGAGACCACAGCTTGCTTTCTAGTCAGTCACACTAATTAACAGAAGCTGTCCCTTTCTGAGTCGCACAGAAAACAAGCAGAAGTGATGAGTCAAAAAAAAAAAACCCCTGCATGTTGATCTAATGATATCACAGCCTTCATGTTACTGAACAAGTCACATGACCCTATGGGAAGACTGGGGCCCACTCACGAAAGCCTGCACTATAATTTTAAATGCACTTCATGTTATTTGTATGACCTTGGACCTAAATGGTACAGGTCTTCTCTAAAGTGGTATTGGGAGGAGAGGTGGGGGGGGGCGGGGAGATTACAGGAGAGCTTGTAAATCTAGTTCTCCATACAAAGCTCGCACAAAGAACCATTCCATCAACGGTCTTACGGCCTGGGGCGATAGCTCATTTGGCAAAATGCTCATTATGCAAGCATGAAGACCCGAGCTTCAGCTCTCAGAACACATTTTAACAGCTGAGCATGAGGAAGTGAGCCCTGCAATCCCAACACAACAGCAATAGAGACAGGAGAGTCCCTGAGGCCAGCAGGCCAGCTAGTCTAGTGGAATCAGTGAGACATCTTGTCTCAGAACTAAGGTGAGGAGCAGTCTCTCCAATGACCACCACATGTGTGCACACACATACACAGACAACACACAAGAAGTTAGATTTCAGCCGGGCGATGGTGGCGCACACCTTTTAATCCCAGCACTCAGGAGGCAGAGCCAGGTGGATCTCTGTGAGTTCGAGGCCAGCCTGGGCTACCAAGTGAGTTCCAGGAAAGGCACAAAGCTACACAGAGAAACCCTGTCTCGAAAAACTAAAAAGACAAACAAACAAAAGTTAGATTTCATATGAGTATCATAGTAACAATGGTAGTTACCATCTGCTCAATCAATTTTACAGAAAAATCTTAGAAAAAGTAAACTAATGTTTATGAAAAGATTCACTGCCAACCAGGCCTATCCTATCTCCCTTTCCTGGGCTTGGAGGACCAGGAGCTGATTAGTACTGGATAAATATTGGCCTTCTTTCTGCATAGATAAGGGCAAGATTTTAGATGGGGCATGTCACCTCTTCACTGCTTGACACATCACAGGGACATCAGGACTTTGGGAAGGCCACAGCCATCCCAGGTATGATGGGCCCCCCATTTCCCAGGCCCATCCACACTAATCTAAATGGTCAACTTCCCACCTCCCATGGCTTTCATCTGGGGAAAGTCTGCCCTTTCACACTCATCCAATACTTAGATGTTATAGTACAATAGACTTGTTAGGATTCTCAAAGCTTCCTCTTTCAAACCACCAGTCTCTCCCAAAGGCTAGGACAGTGATTCTAGGTCCCCACTCCAGACGTTCTAAGCCTGAATGTGCTCCAGAAAACCTGCATTTGAGATTGTCACTTATCTTAGATGCACTAAGTCTTGAGAAGCCCTGACAGTCTGAAGTAAGGGGAAGGAAAGAACTCAGTTACTGCTTCTCTTCCTTCAGATACAATCCTTTAAATGTCCTTAGCTCACTCAAGCCTGACTCAGAAGGAAACCACGCTACAGAGACTATTTCTCTCCTTTTAGAGTTAACGTGTGAAGTCTTGAATCAACACCTCCTCCCTTACAAACTCCACCAATCTTTGGCTTTGGGCAAGTCAACTAGTGCTGTGAATTGGTTTCCTCCATTTCACAATGAGGCTAACACCAGGCCTCTCAGATTGACTTGTGTGGATGCCATGAGCCTACATATGCAACCTAAGACCTCCAATTCAGTAGGAACTCAGTAAGATTTAATGGGGGAAGGTTTGGAATAAGTCTACTCAACCTTTGCCTCCAGGGGGACAAGAAGCAAAAACAGTGAATTAGCTTACCTGGAATGAAGCAGGTCCAAGATGGCATGTGGGAGAAGTGAAGACAACCAATGGGATGGGTGTAAGTCCATCTCCTGGCCTATTTTATGGGGAAAAGTATTGACTCTATGCCTGCTCCTCTGTGAAGTGGGGATAGAGGAGAGAGACCTATGAGCTTGCCAGTTTCTTGCCCTAAGATCCCAGGTGGATCCTGAACTGAGTACTATAGGATGGCTGAGTGACAGGTGCATGCTCTCTTTCAGATATGGCTCCCAGGTTCCTCTCGGGCATGCCTTGTGCTATCCTGGGAGCAAAGGAAAGCAGCTATTACCTGTCTGAGTGCAGACCTCCAACCTTCCACTACATCCTTAGGCCCTTGTCCACAGCCAATGGGATCCAGTGTCTAAGATGAGGCTTCTAATAAGCAAGGGTTTGGGGAGCCAAAAGAGTTAAGACCAAACTGGGGGATCCTGTATCTTAGGTCTGCAACAGAATAATTTGCTCAGGATTCAAAGACCACTGCTTTAGAAACAATGTGCATTGCTCCTGGAAGATGGAGCTCAATCGTTGGCTCTGAGTGACTGCTAATGACAGAACAGTGGTGTTCCTGAAAGGCCCAACACAAGGGGAAGAGAATCCTTCCCTCCTTCCCAAAGGCTCTGTCACCCGGGTATTCAGTCCCTCTATTATCTACCATACCTCTTTCCACAAGGAATGAATCTTTGACACCCGAGCATGCGCTTTTGAAGATCTGGATCTTCAATAGTTACGTTTTCCCCCAGCCATCATCAGAATCCAAGCTTAGCTGGTTGGGCTGACCTGAAGTCCAGAGTTCTAAATATTTATTTCATAGTCTTTGATTCTACTTCCAGGGTTACTGACCCTAAAACCATGGCATGAAGAATAAAATCTGTCAGAAGTTAGCAGCAGGAAGAGGAAGCTGACTGCTCTAGTGGTGTGTGGTATTCAAACAAACTCATTGATCAACAGTGAGGTAATTAATTGCAAACTGTTTTCTTGTGATTTTAGATTTTCTAAGATCTTTTTAAAAATTGTCTTTTTATTCAAGCATATGTTGTACATTGAAGATATTATTGCCCACCTTCAAATCTGTTTTCTTCTTTTTTAAAGTTTTTATTTATTCTTTGTGTCTTTCACATCATGCGTCTTGATCCCATTCATCTCCCTGCCTCTTTGTATCCACCCTCTGCCCTTGCAACCTCCCCCACAAAAAATAAACAATAAAATTTGTTTGAAAAGAAACAGAAAACAGGAAAAGAAAAATCTCATCGTAGACACTGTAGTGTGACACAGTGAGTCACACAGTGTACCCTTTAGACCACATATCTTTACTTGCACATGCTTGTTACAAATACTCATTGGTCTGGCTCCAGGCCTCTGGCTTTGGCTAAACTGTCACTACTGGGCCCTCACTGGGACTCCTTTGGGATATCCTGTTGTTGTCCTATGTCATGGAGATCCTGCAACTTTGGATCTGCAGGACTGGCCACTTCACATGCTCCAGCAGTTCATAGATGGGGTGGGTGTTGGAGTGGGTCAATGCTTAGTCCTGGTCCTAGACCTGGGTAGTTGCAAGGTTGGTCAGCCTGCCAGCTTTCCCTCATCCTCACCACCAGGGTGAGCTCTCCAGTGTTACCCTGGCTAGTTCACCCTATGCAGCAAGGAGCAAGGGGTGGCAGCGGTTGTCCTGCTTTCACACCCTCAAAGCCAGCTCATCCACACCTACACCCATAGGCGACACCAGTTCCCAGGCAAGGTGCAGGGGCCACTCTCCAGAGCACTGCAGCTGGTGAAGGATGGAGACAACTCTCCCACTCTCACGGCCTCAGGGCCAGCTCTCCCACCTGCCATAGGCAGTAAGGGAATGGGGGAGGGCATCTCTCCCTCATCCACACCATTGTATGGCAGATGAGGGGTGCTCATGTTCTCAGGGCAGCTCACCCATGTTTCCTGCTTTTTCTTGGCTAATGGAAATTGAACCTAGTGCTGCTTGTGTGATAAGCAAGTGCTCTATCATCAATCTACATCCCAGGCTAGGCCTCCAAGACCTGTGTGTGTGTGTGTGTGTGTGTGTGTGTGTGTGTGTGTGTGTGTGTGTTCATGTGGTATGTGCATGTGTATGGTGTATGCAGACATGTTTGTGTGTTCATGTTGTGCACACAGTATGCAGAGGTGAGAGGAGGCTAGAACAGGATATTAGGTGCATTTGTCTGTCACTCTTCACCTTACAGCCCTGAGAAATGGTTTCCCACTGACCCAGAAGTTCTGTTTCAGCGAGGTTTGTTGGCTAGTGAGCTCTAAGAATCTGCCTGTCTCTGTCACCTAACATTAGGATTACAAACACATATGGCCATTTCCAGCTTTTTTAGATGGGTGACTGGGATTTTGAACTCAGATTGTCATGCTTACACATTCAGCACTCCTACCTACGGGGCCATCCATTTCCTTATCCCCCATGAACTTCTTTATTTTCACACATCCCAAACACTGGGCCAGTCTACTATACCCCAGTTCATCACTCTGTGGTGATAAAATGCTTTTGACTCAGGAGAAAATGTTTCCCATCTGTGCCAATTGACAGAAGTGTGTGTCCTGCATTCAGCATCTGGCCCTTAGCTCTCTGCTGGACAGTTGTAGAGAACTAGGCAGGATGTCCCTTCTGACTCCCCCACCCTCCTCAGCCTCTTGTCTGTAGACAACAGAGGCCCTCCCACTTCCTGGCATTTCCTCTCAATTCCAGTTAAAGGCCCTGGATTAGCCAATCAAGCCCTCAGGGTGGCTCATACCATGCTGTAAATTCTGCTATGAAGCAGAAGGTATCCTTTAAAGACCCAGGAGGAGGGAGGTGCAAAAAAATGTTCTCTAAGTATCAGTGCTCTCCCTGCCTGTGACACACAAGAGTGGTGCTCCTCAGTTCCTGTCTCCTGTAGTGCAGGCTGTGGGATGAGACACAAGCTGGCTTGGACAAGTTAAGGCTGCCTAAACCCTCAATTTTCTTATCTATAATTAGCCAGGATGACTTTATGTGACCAGTAAAAGGAATAAGAGACATAAAACACCCAGAATAGTGGCTGACACAGAACAATAGCTAATAAACAACACAGTTCAACAAAGGACTGTAGCTACAGTTCAGATCATAAACTCTATTGAATGGAGACTGTGTTATCCTGTGAAGAAAAGTGCCCACTTCTGCAGAAGCCAGAGGAGCAGGTAAAGGATGTTTCTGGCATAGCTTGTAATGTATGTGCATATATAGTGGTGATGCATCAAATGGAATGACAAAGCTTGGGCAGGGTACCAGGAAGAAAAAAGAAAGCCCAGGCAGGCAAGTTTCCATGTGTGACTAACATCAGCCTGTGTTCTGTACGTATTGAGTCAAAGAACCTTTGGCTTCTAGTAATCAGCATGATCCCAGAACTATGCAATGCAGGACACATTTGCCATTGACATCTTTCCCACTGATGTATTTAAAAAGTGAAAGCAGAATGGAGAGGCGGCTCAGCTGGCCGCATAGGCATGAGACTCCAGTTTGATCCCTAGCACTCAGTGCAGAGAGACACCTGTTTTGATAGGTGTTTATCATCGTAGTAGGGGGAGGCTGAGATAGATGAACCCTGGACCTTGCTGCCTATCCACCCAGGGAGCCTGAAGTCTCCCTGAGGAACCACACCTAAGAAAGACCTCTGGCCTCTGCATGTATACACACATATACAGACACACATGCACCCCAACACACACACAAAGAGTGAGAGCAGTGGAAATCTAACTTATATCCCAAATATTATCACTTCAACATGTAATTGGAATTTGAAAACTTGTTATATTTTCATACCAGATCCCCAAAATTCAGTATCTATTTTGTCCTTACATCTCAGTTTAGACTCAGGTCATTCAAGTGCCTGGGAGCCATCTGTAGTTTGGGGCCATAGTCCTAGACAGTGAAGGTGTAAATCTTCTTTATGAACTGTCTTTCCTGGCCCCTGGGTGGTGGCCACACTTTGTGAGCGTTGGAGTTCCTGGAATTTAGGCCTTGACATCTTGATCAGGGACATTTATCATTTCCATCTGAATCTTTTTTTTTTTTAAATTCACAGAATTAAATGCATTTGGGGTGAGGAGATGGAGTGGTGGGTGAAGTGCTTTCTGTGAGAGCAGAAGAACTGAATTTAATTCCCAGAGAACCCACATAGAAAGCCGTGTTTATGTACTTCTGGTCCCATTGTAGAGGAGGCTGAAACAGGAGGATTCCTGGACTGGCTAATTAGAGAGTTACAGGCCAGTGACAGACTCTGTCTCAAAGTGAAAACCCTGAGAAAAACCCCTGAGGCTGATCTCTGACTTCCACACAGATGCACACACAGGTGAATGTGCACCTGTACACACTCATGCACCCACACCCACATGAACACACATAAATATAAATTGTATGCATTTATCCTGTTCAGTTGGATGCTGTGAAGCATTTAAACATTGAAAAGTAGTCAAATCCAGCTATTAATAATTAATAAACTCATTCTCACATAACATAGTTACTGTTTTGTGATGAGAACACATGTGTTCTCTTTGCATTTTTCGAGAATATGGTGTATCAGTCCAGTAAGATGTCAGTGTGCAAAAGCATTTGCCATGTAAACCTGATGACCTAAGTTTGATCCCTAGAGCTCATAGTACAAGGAGAGAACCAATATCCAAAAGTTTTCCTTGTACTTCTGTACAGGCACTTGAGTGTTTGTGTATACACACACACACACACAAACACACACACACACACACAAATAAAGAAAAAATTTCAAGAGAATACAATATGTCACTGTGGTGATTTGAAGGTGATTTGAATGACAATGGCCCCCATAGGCTCACAGGAAGTGACACTATTTGAAAAGATCAGGATGTGCAGCCTTGTTGGAGGAAGTTTGTCACTGGAGGTGGGCTTTGAGGTTTCAGATGCTCAAACCAGGCCCAATGTCACTCTCTCCTCCTACTTTCTGCTGATCCGGATGTAGAATTCTCAGCTACCTCTCCAGCACCATGTCTGCCTACATGCTGATATGCATCCCATCATGATGATAATGGACTGACCTCCAAACATGTAAGCCAACCTCAATTAAATTTTTTCCTTTATAAGAGTTGCCATGATCCTGGTGTCTCTTCACAACAACAGAACCCTAACCAAGATGGTCACCATCATTTCTAGTCTCTATTATACAGCAGAACTGAACTTGGCGCCTCCTGTCTGTCATTACACCCCCTTTGACCATTGTCTCCCACCCTCCACTTCCCCTTTCACCACACACCTGTGTTAACCATTGTTTCATTTCCCTGGAGAAGTCCACTTTCATAGCTTGCACTTATGAATGAGATCAGGTGGCTTTACATTTTTTGTGCCTGCTCTTTTTATTTAACATGATGTCTTCCAGGTCCATCTGTGGTGTCACAAATGACAGGATTTTTTTTTTTGTGTGTGTGTGTGTGTGTGTGTGTGTGTGTGTGTGTGTGTGTGTGTGACTTTATTTATCTGGGACTTTTTAATATAGCCCAAGCTGGTCTTAATCTTCTCATGAAGCAAAGGAAGAGTTTGACTTCTGATTCTCCTGCCTCCACCTCCTGAAGGCTAAGATTGTAACATGTGTTATACAGTTTTATGCAGTGCTGGGGATTGGACACCCAAGGCTGCACTCGGGCTAGTTAAAAACTCAATTCTCCCAACTGGGTTATGGCCTTAGCCCCTCTACTTTAGTTATACATTAGACTTCCTTTGTTCATTTGTTGACACTTCAGTTAATTTTATATCTTGTCTCTTGTAAATAATGCCACAATGCATATAGGAGTACAGATGTTTTTGCAACATACTGATTTAATTTTCCTTGTATATATACCCAGAAGTGGGATTGCTAGATCTCAGTCTAGATGTTTATTCCTTGCTGATAAAGGAGCAGGTAGCTCATATCTCCATGTTCTGATTTGTTCACTCCATGACACTGATAATTATGGTATTTTTATGGTATAATAGAACCCCCAGAATACAGCTGTCTGTCAGCACAACAGCCACCCTCAATAAAGAGTTAGTTGGTGTATCTTGACCTACTAGTGTATCATGGATCACCAACGAGGAGGCTCAGTTCCAAGGCTGTAAGTTTGTTTTCTATGGTTTTGGGAAGGAGGGATGAAGAGCTAGAAATTGGGGAGATTTCTTTTTTATATTTTTATTAATTGGTTGGTAATTTCATGCAATGTATTTTGATCTTATCTATATCCCATTTCTACCCCTAACTTCTCTCCAGACCTACTCCATCTCCATACACCCCCAACTTTGTCCTATTTTTTAATAACCCACCAAGTCCAATTTGTGCTTCCCATATATTCCTGGGTATGAAGCCACGCACTGGAGAGTGGTCACCCCACCAGGGGCTACACCCTTAGAGAAAACTGACTGTCCCTCCCCTAGAAGCAATTAATTGTCCATAGCTCCCCATTTAAGGGGGTTGCTAATGAACCTTGTCTGGTGGGTGCTTCTTCTTCTTCTTGTTATTGTGCAAATAGCCTTCTTGTCAGCCAATTGCATATCTTTGGGTAACACTTCCTTCCCAGAAAGAATGAACAAGTGGCCTCAAGATAATGCATGCCCAAGCAATTGCTGTCAGTAGCTGGAACTGAGGGAAATTAGCAGCTGTAGACCTTAAGCTGTGGGTTCAGGTTTCCTTTTGTCCTCTGTGAAGCCCCCAATGATGCAGAGATGTCAGCCCCTAGAGTAGAGCCAAAGCATTTCGGAATTAACAGATTGCAGAGAAGGAAGGGCTGCTGGTGGAGAGAGAACCCGGCTAGAACATGTAGCTCATCAGCGCCTGCTGGTTCATAGAGTGAGGCTTTTGAAGGAAGTGAGCTCAGGAGCAAAAAGACTGTCCACCCCGTTGAAGGAGGGAAAGGTGGTGATGAGTTTGACTTCTAGTTTCAAGGGCTTATTGGATCCTTCTGACTTAGAGCAAGGGTTCTTAATGCTTATCAAGAGATCACTGACTATCCTCAAGAGAAACGTGTGTATGAACACAAGAGAATAAGTTAGTTGTAGAGTTGATGACATTGAACTACAGAGATAAGTTTACACTCTGGACCAAGACTACCTGAGCTCAAAGTTTAACTATGAGGTTATTCCGACTGCTAACCATGTACTTTGAACATGTTCATTGGCCTCCTACTCCAAGACAAACCTTTCATTTTCCTACAAAGGGCAATAAGATCTTTCTAGGGTTGCTGTGAGATTAGATGAGATGCTGCAAAACTCTTAGTGCAGGGTGGCCACTTGGCAAGTGTTCATAATGCTTGCCACTGTGGGCCTTGATTATAGAAGGCCTCTGCAAGGATCTGAACTAAGGATGAGGAGCTCCCTGAGGACCTTTGATTGCTGCCTTGGAAATGTACTTTGAGCATCATTAGCCTTTTGAAATAGCAGATAAGCAGAATGGCATGGAATTCCAACAGCCAGTTAGGAGAGCCCTTCTAGGAAAGAGTTTTCGGGTACTTTGCCCCTTCCTTTCCATATCTCACTTGATGACAAACTTCAGTGTCACCTCTGCCATGTGGGAAGCTAAAGTTCAGCCCTCACAGCCCTCACTCTATGACACTTCAACCTGCTAGTCACTGAACTCTGGGACATGCCATCTCAGCTCCTCTCTTTCTGGTCCATCACTGCTTAACTGTCCTGAGTTGTTTCACCCTCAGCTCTGACACTGCTTCTGTTTGCTCTGGGGCCATTCTGCCTGCCTTTGACAAGCAGTCAGACAGCCTAATAGCCTTCCCATCTACATGTTCACATCTCCACATCTCCAGCCATTGTAGGCATCTTGTGCAGCCATTGTCCTCCTCCTCCTCTCCTTCCTCTTTCTTCTCCTTGACCTCCTGTGCTGGTCAGGGCCTTGCACATGCCCAATGAGCTCTTGCTCTTGCACTTCCTCCCCAACCCACATCTTTCCTTTTTCATATCCACCTTTCAATTTTACTCTTGCCCAAACTTCTTGAGGAAAGCATTATTTTGTGTACATTCTACAATCTGAACCAAAAAAAAAAAAAAATCTAAAACAGACACTCTAGAAGCTTAAGAAGACTCTTCTAGATTCTAAGATCAGAATATTATTAAAAGAAGAAATTTCAGTTTTCCTTTATGACTTATTAGAGTCAATATTGTATAGAATCTTGAAATAACCTATGTTATATTTTTTTTGTTATAGTGCTAGAAGTGAATAAAATTTTAAAATAACACTTTATGCCATGCCAGACTCTTAAAGGACAATAGGGAAATCACCAGATGCTACAAATATCCTAAAATTGTTTCAGAAATAAGTGTGCTCTCCTTTCCCACATCATCATAGCCTCATCTCCAAGGTATAGGACCTCAGGAAGTGACATGTCCTATCTGAGGTCTCATTTTCTCATTCAGGCAGATTGTAAGCTCCATCCAGCTGATTTAAAGAACCAAATGAAGTATTCATCTTGGGGTCTGACTCCCGTCCCTCACTATTGGCTTGGATGTGTGAAGGCCTCATTGACACTCACACCTCACAGATATGAAGTGGCAGCTTGGAAGAGTTACAAACTAGGAAGTGTGGTATAAACATGTCTGCCTTCCCCTGCTTTCAGTCCCCTGGACAAGCTGATTTCTTTCTGTGAAGTACTCCCAACCCTGAGCCTAAGAGGCGGCATAGCTGTTCTGAGGCTGTGTTATAGAGTTCTGGAATGTCAGTGTCTGGGATTCCAGAACTATGGTGGATTGGATGTACTGTTCCTTTGTCCCTAAGAAAAGGGAAAGAAGGTCTATGAAGCCTATCCTGGGTCACGTGGAAGAGTGTTTCAGGCTATTGGTCAGGCACTACACATCTCAAGAACCTCGCCTGTCAGTGGCCTAAAAAAATGAAGGTTTGTACATTTTAGAGGCTTCTGGATGCCCAAGTTGAAAGGGATTTAAAAACAATTACTGTATTCTAAAGTATAAGGTTGTGGGTACTATAAAGAAGCCTGGTCTAACACACCAGAGACAGTGGTTCATCAGGGGGGAAATCACTTGCTCTTGCAGATACACAACAGACACATACATGCCAGGTGGAATGGAGACCTGCCTGCAATCCCAGCTCTTGGAAGACTGAAAGCTGAGTAGGTGGACTGGCCAGAGAGTTCTGGGTTCAAGTGAGAGCCTGTCTCAACATATAAAGTGGAGAGCAACCAAGAAAAACACTCAGTATCAGTATGTACTCACACACTTGCAGACACACTCAACAGAGACACCTATCACATAAACATGTGCAAAATATTTTATTTATTTTTTAGGAGAGAAAAAGATGGAATGGCCTGCTAGAGTGTTAGAGACCTGGACTCTGGGCTTTTCACTCCCTTTTGGAGTCTCCATTGTCCCTGAGAATGAAGCCAAGGTTGCTATGTCAGCGATGGCTCATTCATACAAGGCTACCCACTTGTTTTGTCCACTCTGACTCTACATGACTTTGAGTTAGATTTGTGGAAAGGTGGTGTTAACAGTCAGTGTAAGGACTCCTGTTCAGCTAAAGTCTCCCTTCTGGGACTCAGTCAGCTGTCCAGGTTCTCCAAAAGCATCAATTCAAGTCTGGGTCAATCTTGGTCATAACCAAGTCTATCCCTAATGCAACCTCTATTTTAGTATCTGGTCCTATTGAAGGTAGGGTAGATGTTTGATGCAAACACTCATCTCAAGTGGCACTCATATTACCTGACACTGATATAAATGCAGAATCAAAATTGTGGCACGGACCCAGACAATGTGTTGTAACATTCCCTCTGGGGAACTGTGACATTTACTAAAGTTTGGAAACCACAGCTTGGCTTGGCATATCTTGCTCTCTGGAGAGTGTAGTATCAGCAGGTGTTCAGTCAGTAGTTTACTGACCAACATACCTTGGCACTAGTCCAGTCTGGTGGCACTGAAACCCAAAGTTCTCATCAGTCTGCTCTCTTCAGAGCCTCTTAGAAGCCTTTTTCTTTCTGGTACTAAGGAAGTGTTAAGGTTCTTTAGGGAGAGATGACCTCTGAGGTCCATGCCTCTAAGACCTAAGTGAGAAGACCCTATGTCATGAACATGCTAACCACCCCACACAGGCTCGAGCAGGAAGTGATGCTGATGCCTGACTTTGAGTTTGGACACCTGACCAGGTACATTACAAAGTAAGCCTTTCTCTACATTTCTAAAGGGCTGGCACACAAAAAGCAGGCAAGCACTGAAGCTTCTAGGCATTGACTAGAGAGGTAGCATCACAGAGGGACCAAACATGGTGATGGGCATCCTTGGCCCTACCTTAGGCCTGGGTTGTTTACTACCTGGTTGCAAGATTTTAGCACCTTCTTGAAAAGGGTTCATTGGTCTGACTCTGAAGTAGAGGTTGTGAAAGGTCTGCAGATCCTCTTTTATCTCTGTCTATATTCCTTCTGATTAGTGATACCTTTGCAGCCTTAATGATTTAGCAACAATATGGGTAATGTGCATCTTCCACACAGATAGAAGGAAGAAAATAGACTATGCTGTGAGGCAACAGCCACACTACTTCTTCTTGCTAGGGGCGAGTAGGGCAGGCTGTACCCATGACTCTGCTCTCTCTGAAGACAGCCCACTTGGGTTTGTCTTTTCTTTCACATTCTATACCCCAGGCCAGCTCTGCTTGTTTGCTTGCCTTGGAATATCCTGGATTGTCCTGGCTTTCCTAGAAGGCTCATCTCCAAACACAAACTTCCACTTTGTCCAGATCTTAAAGCCCATAACCTGAGTCAGTGCAAGTGACTTCCCCATTTCCTGTGATCCTGAAATTAAGGTACACTTTCTCGGCCTTATTAGTCTAGTCTGGCCTCTTCCTATCTCAGTCCCAAAGATGGTGGCCAAGAAAAACCTCATATGCAAAGCCCTGTGTGTGCCTACCTCTTTCCCTGAAGTCTGGGTTTTATAAGTTTCACCCCACTGAACGGCAGCTTTCTGAGCCAATTGCTCTTTATTTTTCCTCTTAGTCCATTGCCTAACAATCTCTTGTTTAACCTTTTGCCAAATTCTTCCCTTCTGTCAGAGGTGACTGAGTGTTTGAGCAGGTAACTTGTACCTTTGCACTTCATTGCAACAGGTCCAAAGGTTCCAGGGGAGCTGGCAGGACACTCTCAGGACAGGATCCAGTGGCTTCAGGTGTGCCTAGTCCCCGAGCGTGGAGAGGCAGAGGCAGAGGCAGCTGAATGTGGTGCTGAACCAACAAGCTAGCTGCAAGAGGAGCCATTCCTCGACCCAGCTAGAACTGTGACTGTTCTCCCAAGGTGAGCTGCCTTCTCTGGTCTATGAGACAGCGGGAGTAGGGAGGTTGTGGGGGAAGGTGGGATGTATATTCATCCTCAACCTGCTTAAAGTTCTTTCATAACATGAGTGGTAATCTCAGCTGACTTGTGTGGGAGGCAAAGAAAGAAAGTGATTGGAAAGGGAAATATTTGAGCCATTTGAATTCTAGAAGAGAGGGGGGATTGAAAGAGAATTATCAATCTCATTTTTAGAAGGCATAAAGCTTTTGAAAGGTTAAAGACTGAGTCAGGATGTAGGTTCCCTTCATCTTACATTCAGAACTTCTTAGAATCGCTACTTAACCACTGCTGATGACAGACTCGTGAAGGACGGGATCACCAGTGATGCTATTAAGGGCTGGCAAGCATCCTAAAGGACAGGCCATGTGTTGGCTCAGGGGGACATCTTCTGTAAGGGATGCAGCACTAGCCTCATTTTTTGGATACACCTCTGAGTTGCTGAGCAGTGTGGCCTGGCTTTAGATGGGATGTGATGGTCAGTCTCTGCTGACCAGACTGTAAAAATCTCGAGTGATGTCAGAATTTTTCATAGAAATCTTTGGGGCTCATAGAGGCTGCATAGAAAGGTAACCCAGTGAGATTCTAGAATGACCCGGACCTGGCTGAACTTGGCATTCAGTTCTAGAGGAGATCAATGACAACAATATTAGTTGGTATCCTCTGAACCTGCCACAGACTAAGACAGGCCTTAGAGAAAAGCCAGGGCATCCCAGGCACTGAGGCTTGGCACCCACTCTGCCATATAATGTTCTCCTCAGAGAAAATTGTTTCCGGGGAAGCTGAGCTCTGAAACTAAACAAAAGCTGGAGGCACCTCCTTCTATCCTTCTATCCTTCCAAAGGGAACAGACTTGCTGTTCTTTGAGATATGGCTCCATTTTCTTGGCCTTTCCAGCAGGAGGGGTGCTCTCTGCAGAGAGAAGGAATCCTAAGGTAGCTAGCACGCTAGTGAAGAGCCAGACTCACCTTGAACTTCCTCTCCATCCTTCTTGGAGGGATCGAGGCTGGGAAAGTGCTGTGTAATTCTGTCTGTCTGTGAGTTTGCTGCTGGGGGTGGGGTTGGGGGTGCAGGACCTGTCTTCTATCTTCCAAACCGAGAATGAGGTCTCCTTGTGCCCCGGGAGATCAGAGCTTTAAAGGGTGATTAATACGGCAACCAGGAACCCGGGTTGTAAGGTATAAGTGGAGGAGGCGCAGAACACAATTTTACATTAAACTTGGCTGAGTGAGAGGCCGATCTGGTGTGTCAGAGGGAAAGGAGCCACGTCAATTTAATGGCTGGCTGCCCCAGTGGTTCCTGGCTTATTTTGTTTATTCTGTTGTCTCTGTGAGGTCCTTATGTGTCCCTGAGCCGGGCAGCTCTGGGGACGGGAAAGCGGCTACGTGGAGAAGACAGTTGTGTTGAGACTGCCCCAAGGGCGGAGGTCCCTCTCGCTGGACTTTCCTGTCCTGCGAACGCAGCAGGGGACAACGTCACCTCCGTCTCCCTGGCGGTGAACCCAGGGGCACTTCAACTCGGTTTCATTTGGATTTTCGTCTTGGAGGAGACCTAGTGGGACCAGCGGGAGCAGGTGGACTGGGTGGATGCTAGGTGGCTTTTGTTTCAGCCCTTAGGGGCTGGGGCTAAAGGCTTTGAAAACCGGCCGGGGTAGCTTAAGCTGCCTGTCTGCCTGTCTCCTCCTGGTCAGAAGCGCTTCCACTTTCAGTTGTGAAAGAGGAAAAAAAAAAAAAAAACCAGGAAGTGAAGTCCCCACACCAGCATGTCAGAAAGCCGGGCTATGGCCTGGCTGGGACAGCTCAGGGCAGGGCAGGAGTGCAGACACTAGCCGGCTGCCTGCCTGCATGGACGCTCTGAAGGCACCCTGCCCCTGGAGAAGCCCGGGGTGAGGAAGGAAGGATAGGGGCTCTCCAGCCTGCAAGGAGCCGGAGCCAGGAAGCCCCACTCAAGCTCCAAGACATTCGGCCCCTCACAGGGTAAGGGATCTGTAGTGGGGTGTGATCCAAGGACGGGCCCCTGGGCGTGCGACAGAGGCATCCGACCCCCCTCCTCCCTGCCCAGCTTCAGGAAGCTGCTTGTAATTCGCGGCTCGCTGTGGCCCACGTGGGCGCCATGCTCTTTATGCCCCGGGGGTGGGTGGGGGGGGGGGCTCCTAGGTCTACCCGTGCTCTCTGGATCAGGAGAGGTGAGGGAAAGGAGGAAGGGACAATGGGAGAGGACTTTCTCCCTCCCTTTTCCGGAGGTGGATTACAGAGACCGTTTTTTTTTTTTTTTCTTTTGCGGACCTGAGCACGTGGCGTAGCTCCCTGGGGTGGGCTGGGGGTTTAACCTTGATTTTCACTGGACTTTGACTCTGATGGTAGGAGCTAAGGAATGAGACTAAGGAGATGGAGAAACAGACTGAATGGCTCCCGGATGAAGTCCGGTCTCTTTTCAGGGCTATCAGCACAGGTTAGTTCTAAGATGCTCTGGAAGGGCTTTGAGTAAGTGAGCATTGAGAAGGGGCTCCATGGCTGGGTTTTGATATCCCGTGTGGTATCACACCCCAACCCCCTTTGACCGTCTGAATGGCAGGATTAAATCTAAACTTTCTACTTGTAGGTGACTGGTGCCCTGTAAGAGGCAGGGTCTAAAATAAAGAGTCGATCAGGTTTCAAAACTGGAGATAGAAGCCATAGATTATGATCTTGTCCTCTGTATCCATGTGGCAGCTGTTTCAAGTCACTTTAGAACGCACCTTAGAAGAAACACAGTATAAAAGCTTATGAGCATCACTCATGTGCCTGTGTCGGCCAACGAAAGGCACAAAAGCCTAAATAAAGCAACAGCTGTAAATGCAGGCAGGCAGGCAGGCAGGAAGTTTGAGGGAAGCGGGAGACACAGGCAGGTGAAGTAATGGTGTATAATGGGATCCTAGGGAGGGGAACACTAGAAAAAAATCGCAGCACATAGAACCCAGAGAAACACATTAAATTTAATTTAAAAAAAAATACCGTCCAGATCAAACAGAGTTTCAGCCCAGCATTCTGACTTAAGGCTATGTTACAACTTGGTTTGCTCTGCTTTTTGAAATAGAGGATCACTGTAGTCCAGGCTGAGCTGGAACTCCTTACGTCGATGAGGCTGGTGATCTGCCTGCCTCAGCTGTCCAGGTGCTGGGATTATAGGTGTATGCCACTATGCCGAGCTATGTGACAGTTCTTCAGGGAAAAGACACATACCACAATATCAATGTGTCTCTGCACCTCAGTGCTCCATCATGGTGAGGCCGCAAGTTCAAGGAGGGTGGACACTGCAGAAGGACAGAGAACCCAGTCAAGTACCAACACAAATCAGATATCATATTTGGTCAAGACAATCTTTTGAAGTGGATGGTTTCACTGTTTGATGGTTAAGAGAGTAGCAACAGAGAGGCGAAGCTACTTCCCCAAGGTCACAGAGCAAGTAGGCTGTCAATTGTATTGGAACTGTAGGCAGTCTGATGCTTTCAAAAATAAAATATTTACAATTTTATTTTAAAAACTTGTTCTTCGTTCACTTGTAGGGTTAGCCTTCCTTGGAATAGCCTAAACTTTTAGCTTGTAAAAAGATTTTTGTATGTGGCAGTTGGATACCAGATATTGAGTTTATATGGTCATCCCCTATTTGAGATTTTCCTGGAACCCTGAATCTTACCACTGCTTTCATTGGGGAAATACTATGCTTAGGGTCCTATGGGTCCTTTTCTTTGATTCATAGTAGAAGCCCATGGAGTAGGGTTAAAAGTGTGACTTAGAAACACACTCAACACATCATGGAGGGTTGGACCTGGAATCTGAATATTTAGTTCCAAGGGTGATCTGTACTTAACGCTGATGAGTCTGGCTGGCTTAATGCATAGGCCAAGGAATAAGAACCTGTAAGGTAGTTAATCTTTAGCCAATCCTCCCATTTCAATCCATAGAGAGTGAATGTAGACAGACTAGTTGTCGGGCCTGGAGAAGGAGTAAGGGGTGAATGCTTCACAGGTGCAGGGTTCCTTTTGAGGTGATGAAAATGTTTTGGAATTAAATGGAAGATAAGTGGCATAGCATTGTGAATGTACGTTTTAAAAAGTTTAAAAAGTGAATTCACCTTAAAAAAAGAAAGAGTAGAAGAAGAAGTTTTTTCTCCCCTCTTCCAGGGAGATGAGCTCCGAGTCCCAGGTTTGACATCATTTTACAAAGCGGGAGTGTATTGCCTGCTCGCTATGCCTCATGCTCCTGCCTAGCAGATGCAGTGACTCTGGGTGCAGCCAAAGGTGACTTCTGCGTCTGCCAGCGCTGCAAGTGTGTTGTGGTCCCATCAGTGACCTCAGCCTTCACAGCTCACACCCACGTTCTGTGGCCAGTGCCTCTGGGTCTGTCACAGTATTAGATCCAGGCTCTCCGTAGCCCTTCCCACTGGCACAGGGCTGGATTCTTCCTAGCTTCCCCAGTCCTGGTATGTGAATAAATAAATGAGTTCATAGGGTATGGAAGGTCAGCCAGTCCATGAACTGCCATTACAGACCTCTCCGTCTTCCTGGGTCATTCTTTTCTAAGACTGGGGTTGTGAGAGGCTTGTAGGAGGATATGAGGAAGGGAATAGGGCTGGGACGTGACAGCCCTGTCTCCTCCAATAAGAAGTGCTGTGTTTAAATAAAAACAAAGACTTGTGAAGACATTTGTCTGTAAGAGGAACCAAGATGACAGTTGTATCTTGGGACATCTCCTAACAGATCATGAGATAGGAGTAAGGATGTGAAAATGGAGGTAAATAGAAGAGAGGAAAGAGAGACCCTTTGTGTCAGCGTGTGTGCAGGAACACGTGTGTGTAGGTGTGTGTAGGCATGTGTAAATGTATCTGGATGCCAGAGGACAACCTTTGGAGCTCTTCCTCAGGCTCTTACCATCTTTGTCATGAGACAGAGGTTCTCATCGGCCTGGAACTCATGATCAGACTGAGTTAGCCCTAGACATTTACTGTCTCCCCGTTCCCAGCTGGGATTACAAACATGTGCCACCACACCTGACTTCTGTTTTTCCAGACTTGGGTTCTGGGAACTTAACTTAGGACCTCAAGCTTGTGCGGCATTGTACTGTACTGACTGAGCCATATCTCCAGCCCTGACAAGAGCGGCTCTTTCCTCAGGACTTGTACCAAGTACCACAGCATTTTTGCTGTGTGCAGTTGAAAGAGCAGACTTGCAGTGATGTTGAGTAACTGTCCCTGGGTCCTCTCGTCTCATAAATGACAGCTCTGCTGCTCTGAAGTCACAAAAGCAATGGCCTTGGAGGTTTGTTTCTGGACAGGGGAGTCCTGGCAGTCAAGTTCACTGCTTACACTTCAGATCTGGTGATGCTTGACCATTGGTCTAGCCAGGTAGTGTGAGACCTGATTCTGAACCCAGGCAGGAAGGTCTCTTTCACAACCTCTTGCATCATCCACTCTTTATCAGGAAGGAATGATGAGGACTGAGCACTTTGTTCATTCTATCTTTTTACAGACCCTCTTATCAAATCTAGGGGACTTGTGGTACTGGCTTCGCTTAACTTGTTCTCTCAAAATTCACTTGGTCAGCAAGAAGTTGTGGCTGCCCTTTGGGGGTGTTTACCTTGACAAGTTTTTCTGTAGGGTGGGGCCATTGGACCGGTTAGTTGGAAGCATAATAGTAGATCAAGGTTAGTTTTATCAACCTGAGTGCCCTCGGGATTTGTCACTTCCTGTCACCACCCTGTGGGTGGCTCCACAAATATCTTAAGGGACCCGAGTTAATAGGCTGTCGGGATTTGAATTAACAAGGGTGTCCTATTAAGTACTGCTTGACTCAACTGGCCAAGGGCTGTCACCACCTTACCCCCAGTGACTGTGTCTGAGAACCAAGTCTGACTCCAGTGGCGGTGTTCTCACTGAGCACTCTCACTGATTCCTCTTGGAGCCTTTTTCTTCACTCTCTTTAACTAAAAGTGAACCTTCCACCTCCATTAGAAATACCATTTCCCAGGGGTCAGAGGGAGTGGGAGGAGAAATGGTATTGGAAGTGAATGTGAGCAAAACTGCATTAGACGTGCATGAAAATGTCCTAATGAACCTGTTGTTATGTACAATCAATATTACTACAAAGAAGAAAAAACTTTCCCTCGTTCCTTCCTCTGAGTTCCCTCCTACTTAGGTCCATCCAACCCACGGTGATGGGATTTGTTTAGGTAGATGGTTGATAAGACACAGACAAGAGTTGAGAAAGATGGTTTGCTGAGTTTGATGGCAGCAACCTTGGTTGACAACAGAGTGTGTCGGAGTGTCTTCCTGTCCATGGGCTTCACTGGTTGGGTCACTGTCTTTGACTGGCCTGGGCTCGAGGATCATAGTCTGGGCCTGTAGTGATCCAAAGGGCTGTCTACTCTACTCCTGTCTCCAAGGGCCTATTCTCCCTCATCCTCATATGCTCATTCCACATCTTTGTTTCTCATGTTGCAGAGACCTGCAAGAGGTAGGAGTTATATTCCAATGTTCATCGATCCAACACTGGATGTACTACTGCGTGCACAGGCCCAAGGTCTTTGTTTACCTTCTCTTTTCTTTCCTCTTTTCTTCTGTTCTGCTCTTCCTTTCTTTTTTCATCTTCCTCTTGTTCTTTTCTGTTTTCTTGGGCCTTTTATTTTTATTTTTATTTTATTTTGGCATTTTGTTTTTGAGATAAGCTGTCTGTATCAAAGACTGGTCCCAAACTCACTGTATAGCAGAGGATGTCCTTGAATCTGACCTTTAGATTCTCCTGCTTCCACCTCCAGAATGCTGGGGTAACAGGGTGTTGGGGATCAAACCCAGGGCTCTATGCATGCTGACTCAGTACTCTGCTAACTAGCTACACCCCCAGCTCCATTTGCCTTTTTAAAAGTGAGCATAGAAATAAAAGTATCACAGGGTAAATAAACATATACTTTTCTCTACCCCAAACAGCCAACACTTGGATACACCCCAACAGAGCACATTAGCTCCCTGAGAAAATGGCTTTATCCCCTACTAGCTAAAGAATTCCAAGTGCACCTTCTCCATTCTGAACATTGTAGCTACCTGGATATAGTGGGTTTGAATATCCGAGTGCACACATGATATGCTTGGGACTCTGCCTTGGCCTCATTTACACTGTGTGTAAGTGTGAAGTGTGTAAGTGTGAAGTCCCAGCAGTGGTACTCCCAAGAAAGGTCAAGCAGATTCCAGTCCAGGCAAACATTGTGTTTCTTCTTTGAATTCTTCAGTGAGTGTCCTTTAACAGACTCCTCCCCTGGCTGTCTTTCTCTGAGCATGTGCCAGTAGTGAGCAACAGAAAGGTGAAGAAGTCTTGATGGGTTGGTGGGTTCCCACTTGACCTTGAAGTGTGTGCTGGGTGTGCTGGACTCCAAAGGCTAGGATGACCTTCACATGGAGTGCTCCTAGCACATCACAGAAATGTTCCCTGAGTTCCAGAAGCCTTGGTGAGAACCAAACCAGAGGAAGATGCTATGGCAGCTCTCCCGAGTTCCTGGCCCTGTGTGTGCAGTGAATCTTTCTTGACAGGTCTTATGATTCATTTACAGTGTGCTTGCCTATGGCAGGTGTCTTACATCTTCCAACTGTGGGACTCATCCTAGCAGTTGGGCTAAGAAGGGAGAGGGCAGTGGGAGGTAGTTCTTATTTGGTTCTTGTTCTTACCCCTCCCTCCCAATCATTTAAACAATAGAAGTCAATCTTCCCTTGCTATGGAAAGCACTACCTGTCCACCTCCTGGGGCTTTAAGGGAGCTCCCTCTTCTGACCTTGTTGTCCTGCTCTGCTCACAAATCTTTGTGAAGAGTCCAAGATGCCACTTTTCCTGACCTTCTGAGTACACATACGGGTGTGCCTGTACGAGTGTGTGTGTGTGTGTGTGTGTGTGTGTGTGTGTGTGTGTGTCTTTCAGAACACCCAGGAGCAGGTCTATACCTGATCACATGGCTAATGTGAGGTGGTGGCCTGAGAATGTGGGTGCTGCTAAGTGGCTGGGAAGTAGTTATCTACTGGCTCACAGGTCAGGATCTCACACCAGTCTTTCTTCTCAGCTATTTGGAATAAATGTTGAAAGTTGCATATTCATAGCTCTGGCACTGTGACTCAGGTTCCACCTTTGTTCTGGATTCTTATCTGCTCCAGAGATGAATGAAAAAAGTTTCCGCCCTCAGAGCTGCAGTTCAGGCTGGCTTGCTTAGTAGCTGAGACATCCTTTACACACTGCAAGCCCTGGAAAAGGCTCCTGTGGAATGTTGTTTTGGTGACAGGAGGGAGAGCAGCACTGATGGAAACAAGGCTGGGAGGCAGTGGTGTTCCCAGGTGTGTTCCCAGAGGCTGTACTGAGCAGGGGGTAGGACAGTCTATATTTGCTGCCTGAGTCAGAGGCAGGATAATAGGTGTATATATTATTTTGTAGATAAAACAAAATATGCATTTCAGATTAAGAAATATATGCCATCAAGCATTTCCTTCCCAGTTAGAGCTAGCTACTCAAGCCTCCCTGACCAAAACTCACCCCTTCCTTCAGAATCCAGTCCCTTTTGCTTACGTAGCTTCGCCGTCAGTGTTCCACCATGCTATAGTGATCTATGCAGGCTTGCTTTCATATTCTTCAATGGACAACAGTCCTACTTAGCTAGGTACAGTGGCCTGTGCTTTGTTGTTGTTGTTTGAGACATGGTTTGTAACAGCCTTGGTTGTCTTGGAACTGGCTCTATAGACCACGCTGGCCTTGAACTCACATAGATTTGCCTGCCTCTGCCTCCCAAGTGCTGCAATTAAAGGCATGTGCCACCACTGCCCTGCTGGCTTGAACTTGTAATCCTAGTTCTCAAGAAACTGAAGTGGAATTGTGAATTCAAGGCTCAATGATGAGACCTTGTCTCAACACCACCTCCTCCCCCTCCTCACACTCAAAATAACAATCCCATAAAGGTGGGATTTCATAACTGTACTCTCAGTATCAATAATAATTACCCGATTTGTTGTTGGGTCCTTTAAAAGCCTTTGACTGAATGATTAGAAACCTAAAAGTTTCTGGGGAAATCTACTTCTAATTATTCACCTTCCTTCTGTCTTTCCTATGAAGAGCATCCCTTCAGAAACATCAGCCCTATACAATCCATCGCGGTTGTCCACATGCCCTTTGTTTAGCAGTAGATGCTGGGGCTGCTTTCATATCAATACATTGGAATCTGTTTGCCTACTAAGACTTCCACTGTGTAGAAGTGCTATTGTTTGGCAACCTACCTAAGCAGGTAGAATTGTCTGGGCTTTTGTATTTGAAACAAGCCTTTTGCTTTAGTGATATTGACTATAATAGCAAAAACTGGATGGGCATAGCTCTAATGCTCTACGCATACATTCGTTTACTACTTAAATCACAGAAACAGCCTGATTAGGGAGCTATTATTGCCATTTCATAGACAGAACCCACCCAGAGGATAAGTTGCCTGCCCTGGGTAAGAGAAGACAGCATGGCAGAAATTAGGCCCATGGGCTGGCTCAATCCAAATCCTTAGGTGATACACTGTACAATGTTTCTAATCCCCTTTGTTGAGCTGTTATTTTCCTACTGGATAAATTGATGGTAGAATTGCTGGGACAAATTGTTAAACAAACATTTAAATTGTAGCAGAGGGTAACTCTTGTCTTCACTTTAAGGACTCTCTTGCCACACATATGCTACTGATGCCCCTGCCCTTGTTTCACTGGGCTAGATTTTGTCTTTATGTGGCTTCTGATTGTTCAGTGCAGGGAGTTAGGTCTTAGCCTATGTGCAGTGTTTGACACTTTCCTTATGTTACCATCCAACAAGTCAATCATTTTTAAAAGTGTTATGTAATCGAGCTTGTCATTGTTTCCATTTTGGATTATAGTTTACATGTCCATCTTGAGTCTTTTCCACCAATGTTTTAAACTATGTTTCTGTAATACTCTCTCCCAGATATTCTTAGGCTTCTTGCTATGTTATGTTTGAAGACTGCCCCATCTCCAACTTGCTTTATTGGAGTAAGTCAATAATCAGCTTTACATGTTTTCTTTCTGAGTGGCTAGCACATTATCCCAGTATATTTATTGTAAGTAGAGAGAATCTATTTTGATATTGAATGCTATTTAGTATATATTTATAGTGCCTACAGGGTACATTTCATGATTATTTTTAGTAAAAGTGCATACTCAGTAGCCACTAGAAAACCTTCATAGCTCATTAGTGAAATTCAAATGCAATGTTTGCCCAGTTCCATTCTTTTCAGAACTGTTTTGACTCTCCTTGTGAGTTTTATTCTTCTGAGTGTTTTAGAGATAGTGTCAGGTTAGTAGGAAAATCACATTGGTTTAGAGTTGTAGGCAGACATAGAGATTTGAGGAGACAGATCTCAGCTACTCCAGGCATGTTCTTCCATCTTCAAGCTCTTCTGTGCCTCAGATCTAACTCAACCCTTTTAGTTCATGACGTTTATTATTTGTGTGTGCACTCACATGCCACCGTGCACTTGTGGAGGTCAGGTGATAGTTTCCAGGAGTCAACTCTCTCCTTCCCCAAGGGGTTTACAGGGGTTACCCTCAAGTTGTCAGCCTTGGTAGTAAACACCATTACCCTTTGAGGCACCTTGCTAATCCTAAACATTTACATTTACCCCTGTAATGGTATCTTTTCCATGATTTTTAAATTAGTTATTTGTATGAAGTTTGGGGAACTTTGACTTTCCTATGTGCTGCGTGTTCTGGCCACCTTACTGGATTATATCAGCAATTAAAATGTTAAAAAGTAGTCATTACCTCTATTTTCTTAGAAGGTTTTCTTTTCTTTTTTCTCCTCTCTGTTTATTTTACATCCCAGCCACAGCCCCCCTTCTTCTCCTAGTCCCTCTCTCCTACCTCCCTGTTCCCTCCTCTTCCATCTCCATCCAGGAAAGGGCAGGTCTCCCCTAAGTATCAACAAAACATGGCATATCAAGTTGCAGTAAGACTAAGCACCTCCCCATGTATTAAGGCTGGTCAAGGTGACCCAGCATGAAGAGTAGGGTCTCAGAAGGCAGTAAAAGGGTCGGAGACAGGTCCTGTTCCCACTGTTAGGATCTCCTTTCAGCTTTTGTTTTGTTTGAGACCAGGTATCACTCACTATATTGCCCGGGCTGGTCTCCAACTCCTGGGCTCAAATATTCTTCCTGATTCTGCTTCATGAGTATACACCATCAAGTTTTGCCTTGTCTTTTAGTGAAAACTGATGCTACACTTTGTATGTATGTTGTATGTGTATGTGCCTGGTCATGTATGTGTATGTGCTGAAATGCATGCACATGGGAACACATAGAGGCCAACAACGAATGTCTTCTACCTTCCCACCTTATTATTATTATTTTTTTTGAAGTGGTGTCTCTCACTTAAACTGGGCCTTGATAGTTCAGCTAGATGGTGGTCAGTCAACCCCCAGGATCCTCCGTTCTCTGCTTCCCCAGCACTGAGATTACAGGCATGTGCAACTTTTTTCCCCCTTGAGACACATCTCTCACTTGCCTGGAAAAAGTACACACATCTAACTCACCTTCATTGCACATTAATGAAGAGGCTATCCCATCCCTCCAGGTATATAAATGGTACTATTGGCTTGCAGTGCCCTTTTGACCTTTGGCCGTTGCTTTTTCTGGACATATAGGCTCTGTGGTTGATAACTGAGGAGGAGCCCTCTTAAGTTGAAGGCTGAATTAGAAATGGGAAGCCCAGGCCAGAGCTTTCATACTCAGCATCCTAATGACCCCTTTGGAATCATGGGGAGGTATAAGACATGTGACATAGTCTCTAGGAGACAAAAAGCACACAAAAGTATGGAATAATGTGTTAACTAATTGGGTATGAGAACTTGGGGGACCCTGGTCTCCATTTTAATGAGCTTTAACTCACTACAGGATAAGTCCATACATGCAACAAGAAAACAGAGAAACCAATTAAGTCTAAATGAGCCTGTCCACTTTCTAGAAGGCAGATTTTTTTTTTAACTTTATGGTTGCAAATTTAGATATCATTATTGCATGGAAAATAATGAGTTCTCCATAAATAGAAAGCAAAGATGCCTTGCCTTATCATCTACTGTTCCCAAGATTCCAAGCAACACAGTGATTGTTGGCTAGACTTTCTACAGATGGAAAAACACAGATCATTTAATTCCAGTTCCTCTGAGTCTAGTTTTGATATTTATTATAAACACATCCTTTCCACTATCTTCCACCTCTAATTCATTAGTTCACCAAAAGACTGCTATGAGAGGATTCTTCTTAAGGTTGGCTGGAGTGAAGTGTGTGTGTGTGTGTGTGTGTGTGTGTGTGTGTGTGTGTGTGTGATGTGTGGTGTGTGTATGTGTGTGTGGTGATGTGTATATATGTGTGTAGTGTGTGTTTGTGTGTGTGGTGTGTATGTGTGTGTGTGTAAGTGAGTGTGTGAATGTGTGTGGTGTGTGTGTGTGTGTGTGTGTGTGTGTGTAGTTAGAGTTTTCCTGCCTGGTTCACAGTCAGGACAAATCTCTCTCACCCACCAGGCCCATAGACGCTCAGACCCAACCAAGTAGACACACAGAAACTTACATTGTTTACAAACTGTATTATTGGTGAAATTATTAAGGCCACTCCACGTAGTTAAAAGGGAGGTTTATTTTGTGGGCTAACTTACAAATGAAGGGGTAGGTTGCAGGGTCTGGCAAAGGTATCGCGTAGTCTGGTGGTGTTCTCTGGAGAACTCTGCTCGGTCTACCTCCAGCGTCCAGGGTCCGGGAACCAAGCGCGAGACCTCTTCCCGATCCTTGGTCTTCTGCTTCCTCCTTCGCCCTGCCTTGTGGGCGTGACCATTAGCGAAGCCTCAATGGGGGTTGGAACTTCCAGGCCAATGCTGGGATGGCTATCCACTACATCTCCCCCTTTTGTCTAAATAAGAAAGTTCTAACCTAATACAAGACTATATACAAAGAGATGGTTATCAAATATTGTCCAGGAGTAATGAGGGATAAACCTAGATAAATTGGAATTACAATAAGTGCAAACAATATCAAGCAAAAAACACATAGTAAAATCCAGGGAAGTCTAGGGCATGGGTAGGTGGCGTGTTACAAAGATCATTCCAAAAGGTGTCCTATCCTAAAGAACCTGAGTCTAATACTTAATATATCCTATCTAAGATATTATATATGTATATAAACTAAGTTGTAACTATAACTGCTAATCTCCAACCTCATCAAAGACCTGAGAAGGAATATAATAATACCTGAGAAATGGGAGAAGGACGCAAGCAACTTTCGGGAGTCTTGCAAGAGTAGACAGAGACAGCTAGCAGCCTGGACAGTCACCTAATGTTTCTCAGCATCGTTGGTGCATTCAAATTGGCTACAGGTCTAGAGTATCTGACAGACCATTTTGAGAAGCAGGAATTCTGAAAGACCATCTTACCCTGTCTTGGCAAAGTATAGTGGTCACTTTCCTTGTGTCCTGCTTGTCCAGAAAGGACAGCATTTGTACTGTCAGCAGTTGAGGCAAGGGCAGTTCTTTGCCCAGTAGGCCATTTTGTGCCAAGAAGACAAACTTCCAAATGGAAATGTCTTAGAAGCCCAACATTCTCTCCGGATCAAATTGGTGCTGCCAGGAGCAATTATGTCTCACGTCAACAGAATTCTAAGTTATTTAAATGCCATGTTCTCTAGGTCCATGAAGTGTTTGAAGATTACCTGTCCATCTGACCTATGTATTTATAAATCTGGATAACCTAACTAACATAATTATAGAGATGACAAGCATAGGTGACAATAACTATGTAAGTCTTATCTACCTAAACAACCTAAGGACTAAGCTTCCTATAAATAAGGCAAACAGTCTGTAAGCAAATGCACAGTAAAAGGACAATGACTTTAAATTGTGACAATACACAAAATATCTTTAACAGAGGTAGGAATGTATAGTGCAATATGCAATATGATAATAATCCTAAATATATATCAGTATACAGAATATCTTAAACAGAAGTAGAACATACATACAGTATGAGAGATATAAATTCACATTTGTATCAATATACAAATATTTCAAATACGAGTAAAAATATGTGTACAATATAACAAACATAGTTCTGTATTTGTATCAATATACAAATTATCTTAAATAGGAATGTAAAAAGTTTATATTTGTATCAACATATAAGAATTCATAACAGTGCAAAGGCTGCTATATCACTAAATTTGTTTAATAATGTATATGACAGTCTACCATAATACCATCACACCAATGCTTGCAGGGGATTCCAGAAGGGGCTGGACCACAAGTGTGGTTTGTTTCACACAGAACTTAGAGCAAGAAGCGTGGTGGCTTTGCCCTTGTTTATTTGAGCATGTCTGGGAGTGCTTGTAGATTCTAAGGGCTAGAATGGTAACCATAGCATCCTTATCCAGTGAAGTTTCAAACCTTCTGTCAGGCTCTGACTTTTTCCTACCTAAACAGCTGCATTTACATGTCCTATGTAGTGTTCAACTAAATGTCATAGGGTGTGTATGTGTGTGCAAGTGTACATGTGAGTATTCAGATATACACGGGAGAGTGCATACACAAGGTGTGTATGGGTGAGGTTCCTCGGGAGACAGTCACCTTATTTTTTTTGAAGCAGGCTCTGTTGCTGGGACTGAGGCTTGCTCATTAAAGTTGGCCTGGCAGTGAGCTCCAGGGACCTGCATATCTTTGTCTTCCTATTTCAAAGATTACAATATGTGCCACCCCACCCCCAAGCTTTTACATGGGTCCAGGGAATGGAACTCATACTTATATATAGAGCAAGAACTCCACTGACTTGTTTATCTTCCCAAGCCCCTGAATGGTACATTTTTAAATGGCTAGTTCTGCTGGATGATTTTTGTCACAATTTAAAAGCAATTCAAGGGCAGCAGGGAGAACCATCTGAAATTCTGTGAAACTTCTTGAGTTTGAAACTCAGTTGGCAATAGCAAGATGAGCAAGGAAGCCATTTCTGCAGACAGAAAAATAGAGCCTTCAGTACCTCCTGCTCATCAGGTCCCTTGCCAGCATACCAAGGTCCTTTCGTTCTCTTTAAATGTGTAAGTAATCCACTGTTTGTAGTGACATCTTCAGACTCATTCTCTTTGTAGGCAATATGACCAAAGTAGGTCTAAAAGGACTAGCCAAATATAGGAAGACTGTGGTTCGAATTAACATAGGAGATGTGTTCTTATTGATTTCTTTTAAAGCTTCCCACTCATTGAAACTGAGGTTTTACGACAATATCTTAGTCTTCTGGGTTGTCCAAGGATGAAAAATTTGACAACCCAGTGACCCTGGGCCCATGTGACTATGTGGTAACAATTAGCTGTGATGGACAGCATTTGCCCCTCTTGAGACAAGTCAAGGATTCCCAGTCTCCTTTCTCCCAGTGGTTTACCTACCAGGCCACTGGCCCTCCCTTCCCCTTTTTACCCCTACCCCACCCCACCACCACTGAACAGAAACTTCACCTTTAGACCCTACTTTGAAGACAGTGTTTGTAAGTCTCCCACTTCATGTCAACTCGCCACCTCGCGGAGATGGCGACATTCTCAGTGCCACCAACTTGTTCCCACAGTTGAAGCAGGCCAGGTAAGGCTGCGTTCCTTTGCAGGTGAGCTTGGGGCAGAGGGAGAAAGCCCAGGTGGTAAGATCCAGCTTGGCTAACAGCAGTGCCTCAGCCCCGTGAGGACTGGGGGCAGGTGGGGGCAGACACCAAGTAGACTTCTAATCGCCTCTGCCATTTGTTGCCAAAGCTGCAAATTTCCTGGAGCTATCTCCCTTTTATCCTGTGTTGGAATGGCTGTCCTAAAAAACGGTGACCTACCTGGCTGATCCAGCACACTTTGATTCCTGAAGTCCAGCACGGCTGTACAAGCCCAGGCACAGCTGGATTCCCAAGCCCCAGCTGTCAGAACCCTGCCAGGGAATCACGATAGTTCCCTATTATTTCACAACCCAGCTGGGCAATTTCTGGCTCCTGTTTTTCTTTTCTTTTATTTTCTACCCCTGACTTCAATGTAGTAAACACAGAGCTTAAGGACTGTTGTGTCAGCCTCCTGGAGGTTAGTTTTCCTCCATAAAATGGAAAGAAACCACTCCATAGTCAGGCAGCTGACCCACCCATGAGAACAATGACCCAGAATTCTCTTGCATTTGTTCTTGCCCTGCCCCCGCCCCCATGCCTTATGGCTTTTCTTGGACTAGAATGAAGAGTCGCCTTCACTGAAGAAGGTTCCAGGTGCCAAATAATGGCAGCTGCCTTGAAACACTCTAAGGGTAGCTGAGATCCTGGCCTGATAAAACTTTTTCTTGGGCTTGTTTTGCCCCTTTGATTTTGAGTAGGATCAGTTTGGCCTGGACTCTGAGATGCTGCTCTGTCGCGCGTTGCAATCAAGTTTGAAGAATGCAGATCTGGGACTTCATTTGCTGTGATCTGTAAGGCCCCAGATATTTGGTTCTTGAGTCCTGAGCCTAGAAATGATAAGAAAACAACAAGGTACATGTTTATAGCTCTTCCTAGAGAAGGGACAATGGAAACCGTGAGTGGACTTGGAAAAGTCACTGCACCCTTAGAAGCGTCTATGTTGTTGTCTGTGGAATGGTTCTCCATGGCATTGGTGTCCACCTTGACTCATTGCCGGGCATGGTCAGTACTCATCAGCTACCATGAGCCTAACCAAGTCCAAAAGTTAGGCGGGGACAGACATCCCTTATAGGGGTGCTCGTAGGGCCTTCCCCCAAGTTAGTTCTTCCTGTAGAATAGCTGGGAGCAGACTGTGGCTGGAAATGCTATGGAAAGCTAGTGGGGAGGAAGCTTGGTCCACTTCAGTGCCTTTAAGAGCCTTTCCTGGCCCAAACCCTTATTTGTCCATTGTGTGTACATTCTTAACAGCCTTTCTCTGTACTTCAAATATTTGTCTCAGGGCAAAATGGTTCCTCTGCGCATCTAAGATGGGGTAGTGGGGATAGTGGACATAGGAGGTTGTACCACTGTTAATCTTAGTGACCTGCTTGGTGCTCCAAAACAGAAAGCAACAGGCAGAGCATATCTGTCCGGCAGGAAATGTCTTTCGTGTACAATGATTGATTTGTGAAACCTGTGACGTCACCTCTGCAGAGGTCCCTTCTGTTTAGTTTATGCCAAGGGAAGTCCAGACGGAAGAGCTGAACTCTGCCTGAGCAGGGGAAGCTGTCTGGCGCAGTCTGCCCTCTACTAGCATATACTGGGTGCCAAGGCAGCCTTCTGGGCTCTGTGGGCCACAAATGAAGAGGCAGTTGGTTCTCACAGTTGGGAAATGATTAACTTGTCTTCTTTGATTCTTTCTGCCTTGTGTGAGGACGGTCAAGTGGCCAGGGTGGAGAACGCTTCCATTATTTTCGACATTGCTAAGGTAAACAGTGCAAGAAATTCTAGAGAGGCCCAGCTCTGTTTGGAGAGCATCATGAGTGTGTGTGTGTGTGAGTGTGTGTGTGTGTGTGTGTGTGTGTGTGTGTGTGTATACATGTGAGCACCTCTGTAAACAGAGTAAAAAAAAATGCCCACTTCCTCTAACTTTTTCTTTCTCTCTCTTTTTTTAAGGTCTTAATTTCCTGTTGGTATTCACGAAGATGCTTTTCATTTTTAACTTCTTGTTCTCCCCACTCCCGACCCCGGCCCTGATCTGCCTTCTGACGTTTGGAACGGCCATCTTCCTGTGGCTGATCAACAGGCCACAGCCAGTCTTACCACTCATTGACTTGGACAACCAGTCTGTGGGGATTGAGGTAATGTTCCCAGCATTCTCAGTCCATCAGCTTGACTGAACACAATTCAAAACCTGGGGGAACATAGGAACGGAAAAGATGTGGGAAAGTGAGCTTTCACTCTCCAAATGTAAATTTCTTCCTCTAGCAAATTTCCCTTGAAACAAAATAAAACCGGTACTGGAGCCTTAGGCGACAGTGGTTGAGATCACAGTTTGCAAACTACTCTCTTGTCTTTGCAGATGGAAAGCTGAGGATAGTGCTCAAATCTTTAAGTGTTTATAAGGGCAGCTTATATGTGTTCTATGGAGCCTAGGATATTTATTGTCTAGCTGTTTGGAGAGACACTTTGCCAGGAGACCAGCTTCCTGGGAACATCTAGTGTTTGAGAATGGTAGAGAGGTGGTTTTGTTGAGTTCTATGTTTCAGTTAGTTAATATTCATCAACACTGATGGAAGTGGACCCAGGCTCATTCCTCTGTCTTTCAGACCGAGGCTTGGCTCCCTCTTGACCTCTGAGAGACAGTTCCAAGGACGGCCTCCCTACCTCTTCTTTCTTCACCCTCCATGAGTGGCTCCGTCCATTTTTGTCCTATTCCTTCCCGTGGCCAGTTGGCCCCCGGCTCTCTCACAGTCTGCCTTCACCTGCTCCATTTATAACTCCTCCTCCTTCAGACTTCCTTTCAACTATATTGAATCCCTCCATCTTCTGCAGTGAAGCTCCACCCTTCAGTGAAACACCTCCTAACGCCCGGGGAAGTCATCCTCAGTCATCCAGGTTCCTTCCTCTCTTCTTAGTATGATTATTTTGCATCTCTTGATTCCCTACAGCAAGGAAACCTCTGTAAAGGCAAAGGCATTAAATCATGTGGGCTTCATAGACCATATTGTGTCTGTTATAGCCACTTAATGCTGTTAGGGAGTGAAAGCACCGGTAACGTGGGAATAAATGAGCAGCAGTGTGTTCAATAAAACTTTATTCATAAAAACAAAGGCAAGCCAGATTCAGACAGTTATCTGCCAACTCTGAGAAGACATCTGCTTTTGCTAGTGAAATACTCAGTGGATAAAGACTCTTGCTCTACAGGCTGGTGACCTGAGCTCAATCCCCAGAACCCGTGAAAAGATGGAAGGAGAGAACGAATTTCACAGAGCTGTCTTCTACACCCCCCATAATGTGTGCCATGGAATGCACATCTAGACATTATACCAAGAAAATACATACATACACATACATGTACTCACATGGGCACACTCACAAATACATATACTCACATGAACAAGCACATATACATCTAAAATATAATGTGACCATACTACAACTTTGAGGTTTAAGACATTGACTGAGGGGCTGCTGACATGCTCAGTGGGTAAAGGTGTTTATCTCTGAGTTCAATCCCCTGGGACCTGAATTAAAAGAAAAGAAAGAAAAGAGGTAAAAAGGAAGGAGGGAGCTGAGAGCGGAAGCTGTGTGGCTGCAGTTCCCATAAGAAAGCAGGAGACAGCTGGAGAGGACGAGCGGGCGGGGAGCGAGGCGGTAAGTGTCCGTGGTAGATACCCAGAAGGATGTGCAGCAGGCCAGAGCTCGGAGACGTGGTGCGTGCCCCGGCTGGTGCCTTGGAAGGGTGTGGAAGGATCCAGGGGCTGGAGAGACACTCATGGTCTAGACAAAGGGAGGGATTGTCGGAGCGTGTGGAGGGGAGAAGTAGCTGAGAAGACATGCCCTAGAATTTGGGGTCAGATTCTATGGAAGGCAGGAGCCAGCAGAAACAAATGACCTCAGGGGGGTCAGATCAGCAGCAGAGAGGCCAGGTTCCTTGAAAGGGAGCTCATATATGCCAGTCCCAGGTTTCAGCATTAGATAAATAAAAAAGAGAGAAAGAAAGAAAAAGGAGGACATGACTGCTCCTAGGTGTGGAGGAAGAGGAGCTTTAGTGTAGACAAAAGGGAGAGCAGGGCCAGAAGCAGGGACATCTGGGAGAGTCCAGAGTGAATGTGACCCTGAGCCAGCCCCATGAGGAGAGGGGAGATCCAGAACAAGAGGCCAGGGGGTAAAGGGTGGACAAAAAGGGCTGGGTAACCAAAATGGCTGGATTATATAGGGAAGGACAGCCCAGCTCCTTGGCTGGAGAAGTTTAGAGTAGGGGCTAGGTTATGATAGCCATACCCTTAACACTTAAAGACTGAGGGATGCTGGGAGAACCTGGCAGCTAGGTATGCTTTGTTAAATGTTAAATAGGCCTACCTCATTCGTTTGTCCCAGGTTTGAGGCCTAGCTGAGCCCACATGGGGTAGAAAGTGACAATCAACTCCAAGTTGCTTTCTGAACTCCACAAGTGTGCTATGGTACACATGCCAACATATATACACATGCATGCAATGTATAAATAAAAAAATGTTTTAATTGTCTGAGCATGGAAGAAGGAGGGGCTCATGGGGGCTGTGCCTCACCTCCCCTTCAGGAACTGTCAATTGTTGGAAGCTGCTGGATATATAGGAACTTTTAGTACTCAGTGATGTAGCCACTGGCAAATTTCCTACAATCCACTGGATTGTTCTTCACTCATACTCATGTGGACTCTGTCAGTCCCAAGGAAACTCCAATTTCCCAACTCCAAAAGGCAATCCTGGACTATAATAGACAAAAAGCTAGCGTTCCTCAGGAACTTGTGAAGCCAGTTCCCCTGAGGACTCACTTTCACTTATCGCTGGCAGAAGGGACAGATGGCTATCTGTGACACCCAGTAGCATACCGGTGGCCTCCATGCTGGCCTCTAGGCTCCCTCACTGTCCTAAAAGTAGCAGTTGCACACTTTAAAGTGCATGTTAGTGTCTTTGTCCTTCTTACCTTCTCATGACTCCCCCTCCTACTCCTTCTCCTTACAACCCTGCTTATTTTGATATGTTCTCTCTGTCTCTCTCCCTCTCTCTATAACCACCCCCCTCATGACCTGGCTCAGTCTGCTGGCCATGTTCATCTACTACTTTTTCTCTCTGCTCTGGACTCTTCCGGATGCCTCTGGCTGTCCTCTCTCTCATCTACAATAAAAACTTTCCCCTTAACCATACCATGGGGCAGCCATGTTGTCGGTTTGTATAGATCCCAAGCCCCTATAAAAGTGGGAGGGGGTTGTTGGGAGGAGGAGAAGAGGTTGTAGTGAGAAGGGACAGAGAGGGTGAAGGGGCAAGTGTGATCAGATCAAATCACATACATGTATGAAAATAGCGTCCCCATGACTTCAGATATGATATCTGTCCATAAAGTTTTGGAGAGAATAAAGAGCAACTCAGACTTTGCCTAAACTTGGTCTTGTGTCCTAGGGAGGAGCCCGGAGGGGTGCTTTCCAGAAGAACAACGATCTAATCCTTCATTACTTCTCAGACGCCAAGACAGTGTATGAAATTTTCCAAAGAGGACTTGCTGTGTCTGGTAAGCCTGGGTATCTGGCCTTGTCTGTAAGAAGCCCAGCTGGCTTTGGTTCACCCTGGTCCTCCCTGTTTGTCTTCTAAGCCTCCAGCCATGTGTAGGCTGTGGCCCACAGAGGTCCACAGTGCACACAGAGGCATGAGCCACCACATCAGGGTGAGGGCCACTGGAAAGGGTGCAGAGCTCAGTTCTTCCACACCAGGTTTCCACGCACTCTGCTTTCTACATCTGCACCCAACACAGGAAGAAACTTCCCTGCCCAGGCTTGGACCACACCTGCAGATGCAGGTCTTTTGAGGAGCTCACTACACATTGTATTTAAGAACTTTTTTTCATAATGTATTTCCTAGCAGTAACTACATGTAAACAACCTGAGCCAGGATTAACCACTGAGACTTAAAAATGTTCTCAGCTCTTTCGTGACTTCTGCCTCATGCTTTTGGTCCTGTCATCATGTTCAATATCACATAAAGCAGTTATCTCTGGGTCTTGGGGGGGAAAACACCAAATTGGCTTTGTTAAGTTAATTTGGATACTTATTGTCTCATTCTGTTGAGCCCAGTGCTAGGCACCCGCGTTTCCTTTCCGAACTGCCTGTCTTATAGCTCGCTCGCTCTCTTCTCATGAGCAGTATTTTGCCTGGTATCAGTTTGCCTGTGTGGCAGTTATCTTTCCCTCCCTTTCCATTATCCATGACCAAGTCAGTAGCCAACCCCCAAGATGAACTAACTATGCAGCAGCTACTGCACACACATTATCTACACAACCAGCTAATTCTAGCTAATTACTGTTACTCTCCATCTTCAAGATTAGGAAATGGAGACTCCAGGGCTCAAAGACATTCACAAGGTCAAAGAAGTAGAAAAGGTTGGGGTTGATACTTAAGCTTATGTCTGTTAGGTTGTTGTCTGTAGATTGGTCAATATTCTAACAAAAATGGTTACTCCTCCATAGGAAAGATTTATTTTATTTTTTAGCCCTTTAAAAATTATTCACTTATTTTTAATTTTCATTGTGTGTATTCATTTTTCATGATACTGTTGCATAAGGACACTTTCATCTTAGTCTACAATGTATGGTAGTACATCCCCATTCTCCCTAGAATAGAGTACAGAGATCAGTTCCTCACAAAAGTAAAAATAAAACTACAACATGACTCAGCTACGGCATTTCTGAGTATTTACCCAAAGGACTCCACGTCAGCACATCACAGAGACTCCTTCCTGCCAATACTTACTGCAGTACCATCACAATAGCTAAGGTATGGAACCAACCTAGGCGTCCAAGAATAGAAGAATGGATTAAGGAAATGTGGTATACATACATACATGTGTGTGTGTGTGTGTGTGTGTGTGTGTGTGTGTGTGTGTGTGTGTGTGAATATGTATACACAGACACATACAATATGCAATTTTTTCTTTGCATATTTTTTATTCAAGGTAAGATAGTAAATTTCTAAAATGACTTTAGATATTATTCAAAATGTAGACTTGGCATATTTTCTTTTTTTTCTTCTGTTTTTTTTTTTTTTTATTGAGAGAGAGAGGGAGAGAGACAGATAGACAGACAGAGACAGAGACTGCGTGGAGGGAAGAGAGACTTGGCATATTTTCAATGAGTGGTATATTGACATGAACATGAGTATGTTATACCAACTTTCCATAAAGAAATAATTTGTGTGAGAAGAATACAAAAGTATGCTCACAGGTGAATTCTTAAATATTATTTTATGAAATATAAGTTACTAAGATGAGCATTTCCTTCTGCCAAAGATCTGAGTGCAAAAGACATTCTGCCTGGTAAGTACTGAAATATTTATGGAAAAGATATATGTGTCAATTCAAATTTATTGTGTGTAATGATGAGGATAGAAAGTCAATAAAACAATAATAAAAAGTTAAACTGAGAATTGAAACATAATATTGCACTTGTGTAGTAGCTAATGTTAACTTGATATAAGCTGGAGTTATCTGAGATGAGAGAACCTCATTTGAGAAAGTGCCTTTGTAAGACTGGGCTGTAGGCAAGCCTGTAGGACATTTTCTTAATTAGTGATAGGGGAGGGCCCAGTTCATGATGGGTGCTGCCACTTCTGGGCTGATGGTCCTGGGTTCTATAAGAAAGCAGGCTGAGCAAGCCAGGGGAAGCAAGCTAGTAAGCAGCTCCCCTCTATGGCCTCTGCATCAGCTCCTGCCTCCAGGATCCTCCCCCCCCCCCCCCCCGCCCCATTTGAATTCCTGTCCTGACTTCCCTCAGTGATGGACTGTTGTTACCTGGAAATGTAAGTGACAGAAGCCCCTTCATCTCCGGTTGCTTTTGGTCATGGTGTTTCATCACAGCAATAGAAACCCTGACTAAAGCAACTTGCTAAACTTGTTTGCTTGTTTTCACCCTATCTTTCCTTTTTTGCTCTGTGTATATGTGCAAGAGTATATATAGCCAGGCGGTTGTGGCGCACGCCTTTAATCCCAGCACTCAGGAAGCAGAGCCAGGCAGATCTCTGTGAGTTTGAGGCCAGCCTGGGCTACAGAGGGAGATCCAGGACAGGCACCAAAACTACATAGAGAAACCCTGTCTCGGGAAAAAACAAACCAAAACAAAACAAAAAGCAAAACAAAAAAAGAGTATATATAGATAAGCACATATGACCCACTGTTTACATAACGACATACCTATTAATTTGACTTTAAACTTAGAGCAGATTTCATGCTATGGATTTTTTTTTTTCTTTTCTGTTTTTTCGAGACAGGGTCTCTCTGTGTAGCTTTGCGCCTTTCCTGGAACTCACTCTATAGACCAGGCTGGCCTTGAACTCACAGAGATCTGCCTGCCTCTGCCTCCCAAGTGCTGGGATTAAAGGCATGCGCCACCAATGCCCAGCTTCATGCTATGAATTTTAAAGTGCAAATCAGATGCACAATGCACTGTACAAATACCAAACAATATAATTTTTTCAGCCTTAGAAAAGAATGAAGTTGTGTTGTCTTCAGGAAAATGAATGCACCTGGAAATAATCATATTAAGTGAATCAAATCAGTCTCAGGAAGCAAATATCATATTTTTCCTAGCTGTGGTTCCTAGATTTTGTAGATATAAAGTCATGTACATATATACAAAAGGTTTATTCTAAGGAAATTTTCTGTCTCCACAAGAGCCTGTGCTCACACTTCTGGGTCTAAATCAGCATTTGTTTGGATTCCATGCAGACAACAAAAAATAAATCAAACATTAAAGGCTTAACTTCTCTGGGGACTTCAGAGAGTATATGGTTAAAACCAAACTGCCTTTGTGATTTTCTGTCTTCAGAAGTCCTGTTAAGCGACTGAACTATGTGCTGTTCTTCACCTGGAAACAAGTCATTCTGCACTTTATATGACTGAACCTTTCATTCGGGACCTTTTGGAAATTTTAAATTAGAGTTCAAGTGGTAGGGCCAATAGAGCATATTATGCAAGCAGGCTATGGACTGGCATGGCCACTGTCATAGAAGAAAATAGCATTTCTGGTGCTATCTGGGGTTGAATGTATCGGTCAGTCCTTTAAATTTCCAGACTCATCTGGGAATGTTGGTTAACATGTGTACTCCATGGTTCAAGCTTTTCTCTATTGAATCAGAATTCCAGAAAATGAGACCTAATGGTTCTTAGGAAGAATTAAAAAGAGGAGTTCTGGAGTTTCTGCATGCAGTTTAAACTCTGCTTAGCTTTGGGTCTCCACCTGGCTGGGATGTTGTTCTCAGCTGTACTTTTTGAAGTTTGCCACCTCAGAACTCAACCAAGTCAAGTCGAGTAAGTTAAACAAGGAGGTCAGGAGTTTGCCAGCAAAAGCTGACAGGCACAGAATTTAATGAGACTTGAGCTGTTGCCCCTTGGGGCTAATTATTTGACTTGCTCCTTAGCTAAGGGCCTCTGCTATCAGTTTTATTAATCAGGAAGTAATGAGAAGGTGTGGGAGAGTCCCCTCCACATGCATGGACTCTCCTTATTAGGTGAGCTTCAAGTTGGCTAAGTCCTTCGTACCTCTTAGTCCAGTGGGAATGACAATAGTCATGAAGACCAAGTGTTAATGTGGCTGCAATGTCATATACAGTCAGTCAATAGTAGCTGTCATTAGTGACCAGTATCAGGACCAAGGATCTCATTGGTGGGTACAGAGACACCGCCCCTGGGGATCAGCAGCTGCGGTCAATGGACTTGTCAGGACTTGCTACACTCCAGAAATATTTTGGCTTGAGATTTTTTTCTCCCAAAGCTGTTTTGGCACGAAGGGAAGTGATAGTGTGTCCCTCAGTCTCCTCATTCTCTTTCGTATCTCCCTGACCAAAACTGCTGTCTCTTTCCTGCTTTCCTTCCCATCTTCCTTCATCACTCGATTGAGAAGTTCACAAATCTGCCCTTCAATTCTCAGTGATGATTCCCTGGGCAAGACCTGAATTATTCTCAGCGATCTGGCTGAGTCCCTGGACTGTCACTCATTTATTTCTATTTATTTTGGTGGTGCTGAGGATTGAACCCAGGGCCTTGTACATGCCAAGCCCATGTTCTAACAGTTGGCCATATCTCCAGAATCTCCCAGACTTGTTCTGATTTTAAGGCAGGCCAAGTGGTTCAGATACTTATATTATAAATTTATATTGTAAGTTTATATTTATATTATTAAATTCTCTTAGTGTCCAATGTAAGGCACAAATTTCAGAAATATTGAAGGCAAGCATGTGTTCTTACAGGTCTGTGTGAGACTCCCTGCCTTAGAAGACACTCTCAGATAAACAAGTAAAGTACATGAACAGCTGGTTCATGAGAATAGATCAAAATATAAAAATATTTGGAAAGATCCAGTTTCATTATCTGTTAAAGCAGATGAAAGTAACAACTTTTCAGATCTACAAGGCCCCCAAATCCATTTTAAACAGCATGATTTACATCTATAAGAGAATGGTAAAACCCAGCTGGTTGGACAGAAGTAAATGTTTACAACAGTTCTGCCAAGTAGCACAGAGCTGGCCAACCGAAGTCCTAACCCTTCCTACCCAGTTTGCTTTCTATTGCTGTGATCCAACCACCACCACCACCACCACCACAACAACAACAACAAACCAACCATGATCAAAAGTAACTTGGGAAGAAAAGGGGTGGTTTGGCTTACACTTCCTTTTTGTAGTTGCTTAAGTCAGGGCAGGAACTCAAACAGAAGCAAAGGTAAGAATGATGGAGGGGTGCTGCTTACCTGCTTGAGTTTTAATACAACCCAGGCCCACCTGCCTAGGGATGGCACCAGCCACAGTGGGCGGGGCCCTCCCACATCAATCATTAATCAAGAAAATGTCCCCAAACTTGCCCATGGGCCAATCTGATGGAGGCAATTTCTCAGTTGAGGTTCTTTCTTCTCAGATGACTCTAGCTTGTATCAAATTGACAAGAAAACCAACCAACTCTTTTTATTTCATACTAAGGAACAGTATTTAAGGGAGTATTCTAAACTGAAATGATAAATTTGACAATACTTACCATAGCATTATTTAGAGGGACTGAGGAACTTGTAACTGTTATATTCTATATAACCACAATGAAAGTCATCAGATGGCTGTAGAAAAAAAATAGCATGGAAAAGTTCATACCAAATTGAAGGAGGAAGCACAGAACCAAAATTCTCTGTTTATTACAAATATGTTGATGACCACAGCTGTGTAAAACCATGTATAAGAACAATGGAAGGAAATGGTATTAGTAATGGTATAATAAGGACCATGATTCTCATATTTTGATTTGTTTGTCATTAATATTTTTATTATAGAGATGCTCAATTTTTCTCTCTCTCATTTAATAAGGCTGTTTGTGTCTATTTGTGCAGCTTAGTCTGTTTATGTTATGTGGGCTAGTCCATACAGGTGGCCTGAATGCCTATCTTCTTATGGAAGCCACGGAATCAGTATGAACTAACCTGCCTTGTAATAGTTCCTAAATGTTTGCCCTTAATTTTCCTGGACACCAGAGAAATTCAGATTCTTGTTAGATCTATCCTTTGTGTCTTTGCCTCTTCTGGGTGGTCTTTTTTCTTGTCTGGTCCAAACAAACAATTTGCCTCTAGAACTGATTTGCTTTGAATTGTTGTATGTTTTAGACAATGGCCCTTGCTTGGGATACAGAAAGCCAAACCTGCCCTACAGATGGATATCCTACAAACAGGCAAGTTGAGCTCATGCTTTAGGAAAATGCTTTTGCTGGTATGCCATGAGCTGCTTGGTCTCTTTTTGATTTTGGCTTTTTCTTTCTGACCCCTTATTCTCTCTCCTAGGTGTCTGATCGAGCAGAGTACCTGGGTTCCTGTCTTTTGCATAAAGGGTACAAGCCATCACAGGACCAGTTTGTTGGCATCTTTGCTCAAAATAGGCCAGAGGTACCATGTTGACGCTAAGTGAAATTATATCCCCCAATACAGCATTCTGACATTTGCTGGTGACTTACCAAAGCTATTTACAGATTCCATATTATTCTTCTAGTCAGAGAGTGGGGCTTCACAGCCACCTTAAATCTCTGCTGAATGTCTGCTGCTTTAGTCTGAGTAGTTGGACTTGTATTTCCTACTTCTGTGCAGAACATGTTAAGTCAGTCTGAGTTTTAGATGTGGAAAAAAAAAGACAGTATGAGAGATGACTAAGTAAAATCCTGAAGTTGTTGAAGAATGGGATAGGTTAGTGTTGGAACTAGAATTTATGCTTTGTACTTGGCCTGGTAAACCAAGGAATCTGTGAGTATTGAATATGGCCATCACTATCTTTGCACAGTGAGCTAGAAACAGATGTTGTACACCAAGATGGTTGTAAATAATTTTCCCAAGTTACAGTAAGATCATTAGCCCCAGGAAGAGATTTTTTTTTTTGAGGGGGCCCATGCATTTGTTAGGGTCAGTTGCTTTAGTTAGTTCTTTAAATTAGTCCTGAAAACTGCTGTGTACCCCAGTTTGGGAGCTTCAGTAAGAACATGTGACCTTACTCTAATCTGGGAACTTAACAACAAACCTGGTCTATCAGTCTTCCAGGGCTGCCATAGTGAAGCATGAGATTAAGGTACCTGCAGCTGACTTATTCCTAATACATCTCCCATTGATGTACAGGTGGCTATCTTCTCATTATGTTCTCATGCTGTCTTTTCTCTGTGCACATGCATCCTTGGGGTATCTTCTTTATCTCTGGATTATGACCACATTCTTATGTCTGTATTTAACTTCATAGTCATACTGATGGTTAGGGTTTCAGCATGAATTTGGGTACAGAGAGTAGGGACACAGATCAGTCTTAAGACCTAGATTGCCATTTAAGGGCAGTGGTTAGAAGGTAATGGTGCTCTTTGTGCCACCCTCTTCATGCTAGTAAGTGTGTGGACACAGTGGCCTGCTTTCTCTTTGTTCATTTCCACTGTATTTAGGTGAATTTTTACCTCCATGTTCATAATCCAATACTAGCAGTCCTTTGAAGTTCTGCCCAATTTCCCTAGCTGCTGGAGCAGTCCCAGATAATCTTGACTCCCCACTCTTGAAAATGATCTCTGTCTCCCATAGTCTCCCTAATGCTTTTCACATCTCTAATGGGTGGAGTGGCTACTCTCTTCTTTGTATGCTGGTCTACCTCAGTTTGGTAGTTATTTCTGTGCATACCTTAGCTCATTTATTTAAATATCCCTTATAGCAGGGTCAGTGATAGCCCTTATGGTCATTCCTAAAGTTTTTTTTTAAACATTAACATATCAAATAAGTATTTGTTAGTTGAATGTCTGAATCATTGTTCTTCAAAGTCATCTTCTAGGTCTTAACTTAAACTTTTTCTCTGCAGTGGGTCATCTCTGAGTTGGCCTGTTACACATATTCCATGGTAGCTGTCCCCCTCTATGACACTTTGGGAGCAGAAGCCATCATATATGTTATCAACAAGGGTAAAACTTTGTTATTACATTATAACTTTATTCTTTCTTAATGTGGAGTAATTCTTCAGTTTAGTTTTTTCTTTCTCTTTTCTTATTTTTTCTGATATTGTAGTACTTAGAATATCATGTACATGGAAACTACAAAAATTCATATGAGACGAAGGTGTGCTCAGATAAGAGGTTCAGCAAAATTATTTAAGATGGTAAGGGTAGTAACATGTCTAGAGACAAGACACGGACTACGAGTCTGCACACAATAGGCTTGCTCAAGTCACAGTACAGCTACAGAGTTTCCTTCCCATCCTTTGAAAGCTTAAGTCAGTATATCTAAGCACTGTGCACCAATATTCACGTGAATATATAGAGGAAAGCTGCCACTGTTAGAAAAACAAGTCCAGGTTCAACTGGCAAGCAGTACCCCTTTCACATATCTAAGGGAGTATTTTAAGTCTTTGCATTGAGACTGAGCAGAGAAAATGATGACATTTAGAATCATAAAGCATTTGTCTATTAAACATTCCATCTGCACTCCGCTTCCTCATGGGTTATCTGCTCTGCAAAGCACACCAGCAGAACAGAAAGCGTTTGAATGAGTTTTCTTAAACAAAAGGATTTGCATAGTTCTAGAAACTAAAATGTGTCAGCAACATTAAAAGGGTGGGGCTTGTATTTCAGTTAAACTCATTTTTTTTCTTTTTCTTTTCCTTTTTCATAATTAATAGAGTATTTTGGCTTGAACTCTATAAATCTCATTTGCAGATGTAATCTCATTCAGGGACCTACTGGGTTTGACTTTTAAAAATCTGCCCCCACCCCCTTTGCAAAGTAGTCATATATTTAGCAGAGTAGGTTGGTGACCTCTGGCTTGGTTTTTGTTTTCAGCTGATATCCCCGTAGTCATCTGTGATACACCCCAAAAAGCAACAATGCTAATAGAAAATGTGGAGAAGGGCCTTACACCAGGCCTGAAGACAGTCATCCTCATGGACCCCTTTGATGATGACCTCAGGAAAAGAGGAGAGAAGTGTGGAGTTGAGGTGCTATCCCTGTCTGATGCTGAGGTAGGAGTCACAAACAGCTTGCAGCTTATCATTATGAGCAGCTTGCAAGGCATCTACACAAAAGCATACGGGATGTTGTTGTCCAGGGGTGGCATACACTACATAAATCAGACTTAGAAGCTTGAAGAACAATCTTTTCAAGATGACTATAAAACTCATGACAGAGGTGGACACATTTCCTTGGCTAGCTGTATACACTTCTGAGCAGAGAATGTATGGATAGAGAGAACTCAAGGATGATTATCTATCTGGCCCCTGATGCAGGTTGCCTGGTTCACATTCTAGTCCTTCATCTGTTAGGAGCACATCTCTCCCTCGCTATATAAACCAAGTATTAAAATGGTGCTAATCTCACAGACATGTTGGCAAGAGTTAAATGAATTAGTGTGTGTGAATTATTCAGTAAAGTGATTGGCATAGTGTAAATCCTGGCATGTTAGCTATTTATATCATCCTAGAAAGATTTAATAATGGTCTTAGAAGACTAGATCCTAAGAGAATGATGAGAAGTTTGGACATTTGAGCTTGCCTTGTTTAGATTAACATTCTTGAGAAACTTTCTACTTTTCTCTGGTGCTTCCATTATACATCAACACTGGCTTATGGACCCAATCCAGGTTGGAAATTGGGAAGTTGGGAACAGGGAAAGACAGAGCTGAGTTTTCTTAAGTGTGTCTGTCCTCAACAACTCTTTCTTCTTCTTGATTTCCGGTGCATGTAGAATCTAGGCAAAGAGAACTTCAAGAAGCCTGTGGTAAGTGTTCTTCCTGAATCTGAGTTTTACAGTAGTCCACTCTGAGCTTATGGCAGACTAACACCCTTGTGCTTCTCCTCCAGCCTCCAAACCCAGAAAACCTAAGTGTCATCTGCTTCACTAGTGGGACTACAGGTCAGTGCCATGAGACCTTGACAGAGCTCCCAGGGAACTGAAAACAAGGTTCAAGTCCCTGGAGCATACTCTGCCACTAGCCCTGTCCCTGGGTGCCTATACTGAGGCATTTATGAATGGACTCCCAGATAGAAAAACAGAAGCTTAAGAAATAGAGTCCATTGAATACACATGGCTATATTCACTTGCTATGGATTTCGGGAGTCTTAAAGATGATGTCAAAATGTCAACTTTTCCCTCTAGCCTTCCACTATTCAATTTAGACATATTAGTGGAATGGCTTTATAGAACACACCACTGAGACGGTTTCATTCAGCCAGGGTTACTCAGTGATGGTTCTCCACAGATGGCTGTGTCCTTGCTCAACAACATTTAGTAGAAGATTTAATTGTATTTATTGTGGTCCATTCCAATATGCCTGGTTTATAAAGGTTATTAACAGCATTGTAAGGTGATCTTCAGTATAAAGTCTTAAACATGTGAACAGCACAAGAAGGGTTTATTTGTGATTTTCTTTTTGACTATTGCCATCTGAGATTGTAGCTGTGCTATATGAGGAAGAGGTCAATAATGCAGGAAGTGTAGGGTTTCCAGGGCCGTGGATCACCCCTATGCAGAGGCATATGTATCCACAGACAGCTACAGCAAGGGGGACTGTGTCTCTAGAACAGAACCAAACGGAATTTAGCTTCTTTCAAAGCCAAAGCTTACCAGTTAGCACACTAAGGATCTTTCTCTTCGCCCCCTATTTCCTACAGGTGACCCCAAAGGAGCTATGATAACTCATCAAAATGTTGTTTCAAATATGGCTGCTTTTCTCAGATTGCTGGAGGTCAGTGGTCAGTCAAAAGTGAGGCCCTCACTAAAGTGTGAATCAGCTATAAGATTTGTAATTATGGAATTTAGATGGAGCAGAGGGAGGAAAATATAGGTAAAAATCTGTACTATTTTTCTCATTACTGTGACAAAATACCCAACAGAAGACACTCAAGGGTGGAAGGGCTGATTTTGACTTCATGTTTGTGGAGTTACAGTCCAGCATGGGGAGAAGGCATGTTGCCAGGCAGCCTCATTTGTGAGGCATGCACATTTGGGATTCTTCATATCTTGGTGGACCAAGAACCAGTAGATAGGGAGTGAGACCCTAAGTAATCTACTTCCTGCAGTGAGGCTCCACCTCCTAAAAGATCTACAATCTTAGGAAACAGTAGTACCATCTGAGGATCAAGTGTTTAAACACATGAGCTTACAGGGCCTTTTGCATGTGAACCACAGCAGTACCCAAGTATGGAAAACATGGTCTTCATGACTACATGTCAGGCCTCAGTCTTTTAGGATCCCTGCAAGTCCCTGTATTCCATATAGTTCAAAGCAATTAATGGTTACAGAACATATCGGGTTGTGGGATACACTGAGTACACAGGGAGGTGTTTATGTGCTATGGATTTTAAGACTCTTAAAGATGATGCCAAAATGTCAACTTTTCCCCTACCCTACCACTCTCTCAATTAGATGAGACGGTTTCAGTCAGCCAGGCTTACTCAGAGAAGAGAGAGAATGGTGGTTTTAAAATCTCTGTTGGAAGAGAAATGTAACATGGATCCACTCTTGTTTCCTTGCTCCCTCATCTACAGCCTATCTTCCATCCCACCCCTGAGGATGTGAGCATATCCTACCTTCCCTTGGCTCATATGTTTGAGAGGGTTGTTCAGGTGAGTGTCCTGTGTGTCTAGCAGGTAGGAAAAGAGGTTTCTGACTTGTGGGTCCCATGTTTATTCAAAAGCCAGAGATGCAGTACAGGCCTAGTCCTTTCTCTAGTGAATCAAGTACAGGCATGCCATTGGATCCTACATCCTAATCATGGTAGCGCCCTGACTTACTGAGGTCCTTCATATAGTAACTCTGCATGCCTCAGGAGGTTAATACTTGCTCCTGACTTTACAGGGTGCATACTGTCTATCTTTTCTTAATCCTGAGGTGACTCACCGGGCATTATGTCTTCTTTTTTACTTCTATGTTGGTTAGCATTTTTTGTTTGTTTGTTTTTCAAGACAGGGTCTCTCTGTGTAGCTTTGCGCCTTTCCCGGATCTCACTCTGTAGACCAGGCTGGCCTTGAACTCACAGAGATCCGCCTGCCTCTGCCTCCCGAGTGCTGGGATTAAAGGCATATGCCCAGCATTGGTTAGCATTTTGAGAGGATCTAGGGTTAGAGAAAAAAGTGGCCAGAGGGACCAGGGAAGGAACATTTGATATAGATCAAGGGCCAGCTATCCCCACGGAGCATTTTTACTCGTCACTTGAGTGTGTAAGGTGGTATTGCCAGACACAGTGTGTGTCCCTTCTGGAAATGGTCTCCAAAATTTCCAGCCATTTTAAAGCCAATTTGAGAATAAAAGAAGTATCAAAACCACAGGTGCTGTGGTAAGGAGGTCTTTTCACTCTCTCTGCCTTGAGGATCTCAGACCCAGTCTATGTTTGGTTAATGTACAAAACGCCACATTGATTCTAATAAAACTTTACATAGCATTTCTCAAATTGGGATGGTCTTATCTGAAGGTATGTTTTTTCCTTTTAACTGGCAGCAGATTTTCTTAGTGCCATAAGATTAGTATTTCTTATGAAGGGTGGTATCTTAGAATGGCACACTGAACTTAGTAGAGCCTGAGGGCGGGACCCATAGTGTCACAGTTTGTTATCTGTCTTGCCACCTCAACAGTAATGCTTCCATCCTTTCTTGGGGGGTCCTCCCAGAGATACCTGTGTTGGTTGGAAGCAGGTGATAGGCAGAGGGAATGCTTGTGGACTTTAGTTTATTGTCTTACTTCCACTGGAGATAGACCTCACCTACGGTGAGCCATGGCTCTGAGCCCTGTCTTCCATCGTGTTTCAGGCTGTCGTATTTTCCTGTGGAGGCAAAGTTGGGTTCTTCCAAGGAGATATCCGGTTGCTACCTGATGACATGAAGGTTTTGAAGCCCACAGTGTTTCCCACGGTGCCTCGACTCCTTAACAGGGTCTATGATAAGGTATGAGCCCTGTTCTGTTGGGATTATAGTGAGAGGCTCTGGGAGACTGTATCTTGACAAGCATTAATTCTACCTCTATTCCAGCCCCAACAAGAATTGACATAAGTCAAGTTACAACTATAACCATGAGAAGCCATAGTATCTCCCTCTGTCTGGATAATATTGCTGATCTGAGGAATAACTGCACTCAGACTTGGGGGAGCACCTCAATTTTTAACCATCACACTGGAAGGTTCTTACTCTGATTGGCATGTGCTGGTGATCTAGCATTTTGCTGGGTGCCAGATCAAGGTCAACATTTCAGATATGTTCACTTATTTAACCCTTTTAAGAAAAATAGAAAATCATGTTTGTTTGCAGAACTCTGCTGAGGAGGAAACAGAGCCTTGGATGTTAAAAATTTTTCCCAGCCATAGCAAATAAGGAAAAAGGGCCAGAATAAATTGTCACTTAGTAGTTTCGGCCATCACTGAGTACTGCTCACTGAGGTTGCAAAATGATGGTTTTCCTAATTCTAACTCCTTTGTTGCTTTTACATTATTTAGTTGACATTCTGCCATAAAGACCCAATAAGTATTTTATTCTCCACTTCATTTATCTCTCATAAATATAATGAGTTCATGCCCCAGAAATCCTCAAAAGTAGCCAGTGAGAAGTTTTTTGTATTATCACAAACATATTATCTTTATATTTTATATTTTTCCATCCATTGTAGTCATTCATTTTGATGCCCATTAAATTCTTATATATCCTTTTGACATGACCTCAGTAGTCTATGATGGGTTCCTTGCTTTCTGATACAAGTTATTGTAAGCTCAGTTTTTCACCTAAATCTTTGATTGACTAATTTCTGCAACTGGCTATTGAGAGCTAGGATCTGAAGCCAGGCAATGTAATATAGTACATGTTATTCCATAGACCTTGATCCCAAGGAACTAATGTCATTATTCAGATGCTTCGGGCTTTACCTCTGATTCTGATATTGATATTTAGTCTTACTACAGGCCAAATTAAGCCGTACTAAGAATGGACAGTGTTCTAGAACAGAGATGATGTGTAGACACTGGAAGCATTCACTCTTTTTTTTCCCATTTTTTATTTATTATATTTGTGTTTTAATTTTACACATCAGTCATGGGTTCCCCTGTCCTCCCCCCTCCCACCCTCACCCCTGCCCTCACCTTCCCCCCAAGCCCCTCCCCTCCATTCCCATCTTCTGCAGGGCAAAGACTCCCCTGAGGATTCAGCTCAACCTGGTAGATTCAGTATAGGCAGGTCCAGTCCCCTCCTTCCAGGCTAAGCAAAGTGTCCCTGTATAAGCCCAAGGTTCTAAACAGCCAGCTTATGCACTAAGGATAGGCCCGGGTCCCACTGCCTGGGTGCCTCCCAAGCAGTTCAAGCTATTCAATTGTCTCACTTATCCAGAGGGCCTGCTCCAGCTGGGGCTCCACAGCTTTTGGTTCATAATTCATGTGCTTCCATTCGTTTGGCTATTTGTCCCTGTGCTTTTCCAATCTTGGTCTCAACAATCCACATTCTTACAGTCCCTCCTCTTTCTCGACAATTGGACTCCTGGAGCTCCACCTGGGGCCTGGCCGAGGATCTCTGCATCCACTTCCAAGAGTTCCGCACAACAGTTAGGTGTTTGGCCATCTGATCACCAGACTAGGTCAGATCAGGCTTTCTCTCGACCATTGCCAGAAGTCTACAGAGGATGTATCATTGTGGATTTCTGGGGACCTCTCGAGCACTCTGCCTATTCCTTTTCTCATGTGGTCTTCATTTATCATGGTCTGTTATTCCTTTTTCTCCCTTTCTGTTCTTGATCCAGCTGAGATCTCCTGCTCCCCAAGCTCTCTTTCCCTTGAACCTTGCCCTTCATTACTCCCACTGTCATCCAGGTTGTTCATGTAGATCTCATCCATTTCTCTGTCATTGGGTGATCCCTGTGTCTTTCCTAGGGTCCTGTTTTCTAGGTAGCCTCCCTGGAGTTGTGTAGCAGTCTAGCCATCTTTGTTTTACATCTAGTATCCTACTATGAGTGAGTACGTACCATGTTTGTCTTTCTGAGTCTTGGTTACTTCACTCAGGATGATTTTTTTCTAGATCCATCCATTTGCCTGCAAACCTCATGATGTCACATTCACTCTTAATAATTCTTCCTTATCAGACTGTGGAATCATTGTATGGTTTTTGTCTGTTATTGAACTTTTTTATTTTTGAGAGGAAATATTTTGAAATATTAATACATAATACATAACTTGAATCTGGAGCTTATTTAGTGAAATGAAAATTTGTATTAGATGAATTTCAGTCATAGCTTTTTGCAGGTGATGTCAGGAGAACTGGTCCTGTGATTGTTAAAGGCAAGCAGTCTGTGGTTAAGAGAGGCAAAAGGTAGCATGAATTAGGCAACATTTAGTGTATCTCAGAATCAGATGGGTAGATGTGGCTAAATGATGTCACAAGCCTGAGCAGATGCTCACAGCCTGGACCACAGCCTGAGCTGGGATGTAAGGATGAACACCTTGGCTGGTTGAGGACTGTAAAAGGACCCACAAGCCAGGGAGGCATCCTGCACATTTTGAACTGGAAAGAGCTCCAATGTCCATTGAGTGCAACTTTCAGTATAGAAAGGTCCTGAGGTTGGAGTAGAGTTTAGGCTTTAATTTTGAAAAGAAAGAGGTTCCTGTGGGATAGATCAGTTACAATGGCAGGGTCATGAAAATAACATGGACTGGGAAAGTGATATCAAGTGTGTAATCTCAGAGGGGAGAAAGATGTCACTAGGGACTTCTGTTGGATTTTGTATGATGTGGCTAAAGGACATTTGTTATAAAGATGGTAATTCTCCATATTTGGAGGATGTGAAAATGTCATTGAGGCAGGGGAGAGGAAAGGTGGTATTAAGTTTTAAAAGTCAGATTCTGGGGGTTAGGGGGAGAAAAAAAACTTAGATTCCTAAACCTTTCTCCAGGCTACTAAGTCAAAAGCCACAGAGTGATCATGGAGTAATTTCCTATCTGATTTTTTAACCAGTGATGGTTGTGGCCATCTTTCTTGATTTGTTTATCTCAGTTATCAAAATTTGTTTCTCAGGGACCAGGAGTCTGTACAGTCTGTGGCTCTGTGTTATGTAGTAACCTCACTTGTTTTGGAGCAAGGCTACGGTTCTATGGGCAACTAGTTCATGAGTATGGGCTGCTTCCTTCTGAAGCAAGAAGTCAGTATCTTGGCTTATAACAAATGGCCTTATCCCCTCCAGGTACAAAATGAAGCCAAGACACCCTTGAAGAAGTTCTTGTTGAACCTGGCTATTATCAGTAAATTCAATGAAGTGAAAAATGGCATCATTCGGCGTGACAGTTTTTGGGACAAGCTGGTCTTTTCAAAGATCCAAGTAAGCTGAATGGACACCAGGGCTGGCTGGTATTCAGCATCCTCCTCTCCTCTCAGGTTTCAGGGGGACCCTAATTAGAGAGCATCCTAGATCTTCTATGCCTACTCATACCTTTTTCTTTGTGCCTGTCTTCCTTTGTGTGTACATGTGTGTATGTTTGGGCATGGTTGGTGGTGGGGAAAGCATGTGCGATGGTGTATGTGTAAAGTTCACAAAATAACTTCAGATGTCAAGCCTCACATTCCACAGGGTCTGTTGTGTTCACTGTTGCATACATGAAGTTACCATTTGGCCTGATAACTTCTGGGGATTCTCTTATGTTCATTTCCCATCTCATCATAGAAGAGAATTGGCATTACAGGTGTGCGCCACAGGATCTGGCTCTATTTGAGTTCTGAGTGTGAACTTTGGTTTTCATGCTGGTTCCTTATCCTATGCCACCTCCTTAGCGCTGCTGTGACCTTTTGAGATCACTCTTGTGCAACTTTGTCACTAAAGAGAAGTGAGAAAGCATACAGCAGTTTTTATGTAGGTGTTAGCACTCTGTATTATTGTCTTAATCTGTTTCGTTGGGTTTATAAATGACACAAATTGAAGAACTTAAAAACAAAAATACATGGAAGGTCTCTCAGGCATTGTTGGTGATGACTCTAATAGGTGGTATGGCATTTTAAGTGATTTTCTAGAGTGTCAGGCTGTAGTGTAAGTGCTTATAAACCAACCAAGTCAGATGGCTGGCATGTGATTTCACCCATTTTGCAGTAGAGGAAAATGAAGCCAAGAATGGAGGTTCACCAGCTCTTTTTGTTTCTACCGAACAGGACGGCCTAGGTGGGAAGGTTCGCCTCATGATCACTGGAGCCGCCCCCATCTCCACTCCAGTCTTGACATTCTTCCGGGCTGCAATGGGATGTCCGGTAAGATTCCACATTTACATTAATGGCACACACTATTTAAATAAAAATGAATCATAGATGAAAAGTACTAAAGAGAAGGTCACCCCAAATCTTGGACAAAATACCCACCCCTACTACTCATTTCTTCATGCATTAAATATAGGAATCTTTACACAAATGGAATCAGTGTTCCAAAATACCCACTGCCTCATGCTCCAGCACACACCCGTTACCAGACAGAGGAGTTAGCATCATTTGATGGTTTCACCACAGCTTACAGAAAGCACTCAAATGGTGAATCAATTTTGGTAGACTCTTCTGCCCACAGCCACAGCACGTGTATGGCAGTCAGAGGACAATTTGAGAGTTCTGGTTCTCTTCTTTCACCATGTGAGTCCCAAGGGTGGAATTTAGTCTTCAGGCTTGGGAATAAGTGGCTTTACCTATTTTGCCAGCCTTGTGCCTATTACATGTTAATATACATCACCAGGCAGGTCTTGTCTTTTTCATATGTTCGGGTAATACTTGAAGTACCATTCTATAGCACAAATCTTAAAAGGTCTTATTAATAAAAACAAACTCAAAGCCAGGTATGGGGTGAATGCTGAAAGATCAGAGAGACATAACCAGCCACAGCTTCCTCACCTTGCCAATTCCTCAGCTGATCCTGTTTCCTCAGACTAGAAACCTCTGTGTTCTCATCCAAATGGATCTCAGCTGAACTGCTGCTTAAAGCCTAAAAGCTTAACCAGGCCAAAAGCTTCTAGTTCCTGGTCCTCATGCCTTATATAACTTTCTGCCATCACTTCTTGGATTAAAGGTGTGAGTTACCACGGCTGGCTGTTTCCAGTGTAGCTTTGAACTCACAGAGATCCGGATGGATCTCTGCAACCCAAGTGATATGATTAAAGGTGTGAGTGCCACCATTTTCTGACCTCTATGTCTGTCTAGTGGCTGTTCTGTTCTCTGACCCCAGATAAGTTTATTAGGGTGCATGATATATTGGGGAACACATTACCACCACACCGTTTCTTACACACTTGACAATGATAAGATGTTTCCAGTCAGTTAGTTGCTTCTAAATGAAATACTTCATTTCATGCTGTTTCTCTTATTAATACCAGACTTTTCTGCCCACTGACACTTGCATTTCTTCCATGGGTTACTCTATTAGTTCCTTAAAGAAAACAGGCAAAGGGGGATTAGTTCCCTTGCCTGTTTCTATGAGTACTTCATATACTTAAAATTAATCTCTGCTATGCTAGACATGTTTTCCTAGTTCATGTTTTCTTCTTCATTTGCCTTGTTTATAGTTATATAAAAACTGAATTGATATGCAGGTCAATTGATGCATGTTTTTCTATTGTTGTTTTTTAATTGCAGAGGCAGGCCTTCCCTTTTTTTCCTTTTAGAATTTTTGTTGTTTTTTGCTTACATTTAAATTTTTTTAAAAAAAATTATGTATATGTGTCTTCTTCCACATGCATGTCTGTTGCCTTCAGAGGCTGGCTGATGCATCCCCTGAGACTGGAAGGTTTTGAGCTGCTAGGAATAAGCCTAGATCTGGAAGAGTAGCCAGCGAGCGATCTCTCCAGCTCCTATAAACCATTCTAATCTCTGAGATTTCTTAAGGCTGTCTGTTCCCACATTTTCTGGTAGTTTTATGGATTTATTATATTTTTTCATTTATGCCTCATCTATCTGGATATGCATATTTTCCCTCCCATTCCAAACAAGTGCCTAGTTTGCTGATTCAGCCAGCCATGTATCACAAACAAAATAGAAAACAGATATAGGCTTACCCTCAGAGAATGTTCTCTGTACATGTGCTCATTATCAAAAGACTGGTACCAGTCAGTGATGGGTCTTTGGGGTTTTCAATCTGCCATCCTCTTGGTCATTCTTAGTACCTTTTTCCTTCAGCCCCAAAGTATTGGTGAAATTATTAAGGCCACTCCACATAGTTAAAAGGGAGGTTTATTTTGTGGGATAACTTACAAATGAAGGGATAGGTTGCAGGGTCTGGAAAAGGTATGGCACATTCCGGCAGTGTTCTCTGGAGAACTCTGCTTGGTCTACCTCCAGCGTCCAGGGTCCAGGAACCAAGAGAAACCTCTCCTCTTGATCCTGGGTCTTCAGCTTCCTCCCTCAATCCCACCTTGTGGGCGTGACCATTACTGAAGCCTCAGTGGGGGTTGGAACTTCCAGGCCAAGGCTGGGATGGCTACCCACTACACCAAAGACTAATAGAAAGTTCTGCTTCCAGCCCCTTCCCAGAAATACTTCTCTCAGCCTCTCTCTTTATCTCTACCAACCCTGTCACTTGCAGACCACACCTCTGACTGCAGTAGCCTATCAACTTGCTTCGAGCCAGCAGCCTTTTTTGGTCAAGATTATCTTCTCTGTATGAGGGTTATCAACTCTAGTACTACCCCCATTGCCTGCTTTATAGTTGAACATTTACAGGAACTCAGCTAACCCCATTCGTTTATACAAGGTCTGTGGCTGCTTTTATGTTACACTGTCAGAGTTAAGTTGTTGGGACAGAGACCAGATGTCTCACAAAGCACAGAATAAAGTCTTGTCCTGTGCAGAAAGTTTGCCAACCCTTAGTCTTTATCAAAGCTGGAGCTTGGGTTGGGGATTTAGCTCAGTGGTAGAGTGCTTGCCTACCAAGCACAAGGAAGGCCCTGGGTTCGATACTCAGCTCAAAAAAAAAACAACAAAAAAACAAAAACTGGAGCTCTTTCCTCTTTCCTCAGGAAGCACACTGCTGTGTTTCTCATTTCCTTCAGAGGTGCTCTATTGCCCAGGCTCTATTGTCCAGTGGCCACTGGGCTGTCTACCACTTAGTGAACAATTTGCATTCCCCACCTACTTGATAGGCCACATTTTTCATATAGGCTTCTGTACTTTGGTTTGTTTCTGAATGCTTTTGCTTTGTAATGAACTCCCAGTTGTGAAGAACTAGCAGCTGGGCATGCTTCAAGATTTCACAAAATTATCTCTAGCTCTTGTTGCTATAGCATGTTTTCCTGCCTTGGCCACAGGGCATGGCCAGTCAACACTTTATCTGAAGTCTCAAAGCTCTTCTTTGGTTTCCCAGGTGTTTGAAGCTTATGGCCAAACAGAATGCACAGCTGGATGTACAATTACATCACCTGGGGACTGGACAGCAGGTAGGTTTTCCACCTGCTGGTTGGGAGAATGCTTCTAAGTGAACCATAATCTAGGGATTTAGATAATTTTGGTGTTCTGGATAAATGTGATAAATGGCAAATTTAAGTCCTATTGCCATTTTTAGAGTCAATTGCATAAACATCTTAGAAATACCCTTGCTTTACGGTTGCTTAGCCCAGAATATCTGGTATGTTTTAGGCCATGTTGGGACTCCAGTGGCTTGCAATTTTGTAAAGCTGGAAGACGTGGCTGACATGAACTACTTTTCAGTAAACAACGAAGGCGAGGTGAGTAGGTCATGCCCAGCACTCAGATAACCATAGTGGAACCAAAAGGAACATAGAGCTGTGATCTGACTTGGCTTTGACTCACCTTTTAGGAAGGAATACATTATCAGTGAGCTGCATTTCCCTACAGTGGGGACTAGAAGAGCCTTCACACTGTAGTGGAAACCTAGTGAATTTGGTTGGACCAGGTGTTTTATAAGGTGCAAGTAGCAGTCATTTCTATTGTCTTCCCCCTTTACTGTCTGGTACACAGATCTGCATCAAAGGCAACAATGTGTTCCAAGGCTACCTGAAGGACCCGGAGAAGACACAGGAAGCACTGGACAAGGATGGCTGGCTTCACACTGGAGACATTGGTCGCTGGCTCCCAGTGGGTATTTCCATAACTTCTAGGAGTCTCTGCTATGGGACTGGGGAGAATAATCTACTTGTTGCAAGAGGAATAGGAATGTGACCTTAATTAGCTGGGGCGGCTGCAGACCTTTTTCCCTGCAGCCACCTTTCAATGTGGTTTCCTCTAAGTATAAAGAGAAGAGAGTACCAATTGAAAGACCCTAGCTTAAGATCTGTGTTCTAGTCTTAGCTCTCTTATGGACTGATGTGTAAAACCCAGAAGTTGGCTAACATGTGATTAGAAGCTGCCAAAGGTAGCTAGGCCAGACTACTTACAGGATTTTGACCATATGTTACCCAGAATGTGAACCAACTGAAAGGCTTTCTTCTTTGTATATTTGTCAAATACAATGTGTACACCATAGGAAGTGGTACTGATGCTGTGTCCAGATACAACCCTAAAGTGGGATGCTTTAGGGTTAGATCATCTTGGACCTTACAGTTGGCATGGTTTCCCTGCAATGGAAAGGCTGGCTCATAACCAGGGAAAAATTAGGTGACTTCTCCAGGAAAGAGGTGGGTAAGTGTAGTATTCTTTGCAAATTTCCACCCTTTTCTTCCTACTTTTCTCAAGGTGGAAATTATTGTTTGACAGCTTCTTGAGCCTACAACTTTTTTCTATTATGAGTTTCAAAGGAGAGTTTTTATTTTTTAATGAATTCATGGGGACATATCAAAACAAAGGAATGAGAGTTCCAAACCATGTGTTTACATAGGCCAATATCTGCCTCTCAATGACCTTCAGTCCCTCTCTGTGGAAGACACAGTCTGTTTTATAGCTTGGTTTGCTGATGAACAATTGACAGTGTTGCTGTTGATCTCATCTGTTTGCTTAAAGCCCCTATGGGGGATTTCCTAGGGTCTCCTTCCTCACGTTTTCTTTATCTACTAAGAGTTAAGGGAATGGGGCTATACTACCTCTTCAAACTCCTTTCCTGCTCATTATTCAAGATTTAAGAGAGATTCAGAATGCTTGGCTACAAAGACTCACAAGAACACACAGTCCTCATGATATATTTTATCGATTGAGTTTAATATGTTTCTGTTTAACAAGTGTCCCCTGCTCTAAGTCTAAGCAATAGGTATGGCTCCCCCCCACGGGTGATAAAAGGCTGTTCATTATTGATCACTTTCTGTCTGGATTGATGAGTCTGACTCATTGATCGTTCCAGTGTTAGTTCATGGTAGAGCCCTACTTATGGTGTGGTCATGTGGATTTTGTTTTCCCTTTGTCCCAATTCTACAATTCAAATCCCTAAGAAGATAAGCTCCTCAGAGAAATTAAATTTAGGGAAATGAAGCAGCAAATGACCTGTGATGGTGGTCAGAGCCTGCCAGCCCTACTTCAGTCCTAATAAGCCCAATTACTGGCTGGCTTGATTAGCAGCATGCAGCTGTTTTAGCCTGCTCCTGGATTTAACAGGAAGTGAACACGGCTGGGAGAGCTGAATCAGTAAGCAGTTTTAGTAAAAGATAACTCCTTCATTCTCAGAGTTCTTAGATGGAGTAGTTGGAAATAAGTTATTAGAAATAGAGAGCTGCAGCATGTCTTCACTGAATGATGCAGCTATTTGCATAACCCAGCAGGCCCCTGGGACTTTCCCTGAGGCTTACTGGTTGGCTTACTGTAGACAGGCTTTGTGGAAGCCACTTTTCATTTCTCCAAAGCCAAGAAAGAAAAACAGAGAACTCCAGAGAAACCATTTTAAATAAGGTCAATATCTGTGCCTTCCCCGCCTTCCTACTGATACCATCACCAAGGCTTCAACGCAGGTGCTTTGTCTGCCTCATATAGAATGGAACACTGAAAATCATTGACCGGAAGAAGAATATTTTCAAGTTGGCACAAGGAGAATACATTGCTCCAGAGAAGATAGAAAATGTTTACACCAGAAGCAGACCAGTGTTGCAAGTTTTTGTCCATGGGGAGAGCTTACAGGTAACACACCAGTTTCAGAGATGGCCTATATTGGTTCTCATAGCATAGGACATTTGTATAGCTGGGTCCAGCCAGATAATACACCACAGCTACTACAAAACTACATTCTGAATCATAAACATCCATGAAACAATTTGTTGGGATTATTAAGACTATTTCAAGAAGTAGCTTTTATTTCACATGACTTTGTGCTTGTTGGGACCCTTTGTGTCCACTCTCAGGAGCTCCTCTGACACAAAACTGTCCTGTATATGCTGCACTTAAAATCGGTGTTATAGGGGTTGGGAATGGTGAGTTTCAACACATATTGGCTAGGGATTCTTTAAGCTTAATGACAACTGCTCTTTGAAGGGTCCAGTTTGGCTAGAATATCTTCGCAGTGAAGTTCTGAGTGGGAGACTGTATGATGAGGAAACCTGAGTACCAGATTAGTCTGAAGGTCTGACCTATCACAATAACCCACGTTCCTTCCCACAGTCGTTCCTGGTAGGAGTAGTGGTTCCTGACCCAGACTCACTTCCCTCATTTGCAGCCAAGATTGGGGTGAAGGGATCCTTTGAGGAACTGTGCCAAAACCAAGTAAGCATGGCTCAAAATGTTCACCAAGTAAGCATGATTGAACACACTGAATGAGCCCTCATGACCTGCTGTGGCAGAGGGGAGGCCCTACCAGTTGTGGCATCTCTGAATTCTCTGAGCCTCCTCTCTGGAGGGATACTCTTTCTGCTCCTGTGACAGGTAACTGCACCCTAGATGGACTTAGTGTTTATTAGACTGAAAAATAGAATGGAGGGTTTAAAACACAAAATGCCATTTTCCATTTCGTTTTTAAGCAGTAGTGTGCTGCTTAAGAGAGAAAATGGAATATAAGAGAATGAAAAATGCCATATAGACAGAACTGTTAGCCTCTGGGTTTACCTTTCCTTTTCCCTGTCTCCTTTGGTAAACACGAAGTACATGATATAGTTCAACATACTTTTTACTTTTAGGCATTGTAAGTCAGCTCTTGCTCAGCCTTGCATTTAGACTTCTTTTCAGACATACATGCTGTAAGTGATGATTTTCGTTTTAGAGTGTAAAGGAAGCCATTTTACAAGATTTGCAGAAACTTGGGAAAGAAGGTGGCCTGAAGTCCTTTGAACAGGTCTGTACTGCGCATGTCACGCTGCTCCCTTAAGTACCAGCTAGAGCTTTATTAGAGCTCCCACTTATACTGGTTTCAAACCTTTAACTTCCAACCAACTTATTTTAGATTTACTGAAAAATAGCAGTTTATAGTTAGGTATTCTGTTCTCCTTTGCTGTCCGTTATTCATTCTTCCTACTCCATTTATCCCAATGTCTAGTGTAGCCCGGTTGATAGAGCGCTTGCCTAGCATGCATGGGCTCAGTCTCCAGTGCTGCATTAACCTGACGTGGTAGAGCATGCTAGTAACCTCCCTCACCTGTTCAGGTGGGAGAAGGAGGATCAGAAGTTCAAGATCAATCTCACCTAGACAGTGAGCCTGAGGTCAGCCTGGGCTACAGAAGGCCTATTGCAAAAGGGACATGGGTCTGTGTCTTTACTTTCATATGGTGAAATAAACTTCGCAGTTTATCATGGAGTAGCTGGGACACTTTGCTGATGAAATGCCAACAGTCACCATGTGCCCATCTTCCAGGTCAAAAGCATCTTTGTCCACCCAGAGCCATTCTCCATAGAAAATGGGCTTTTGACGCCAACCCTGAAAGCCAAGCGAGTGGAGCTGGCCAGATTCTTCCAGAGCCAGATCAAGAGCCTCTATGAGAGCACCCAGGAGTAGGCGAAGGTACTCACAGCCGGGGCCTCCCAGGGGCCCAAGGATGGATTCCAAACCACCCTCCTTTCGGCTCTTCCTCACACCTGTTGTCTATCTACTGAACTGTCAAACTGTGAGATCCTTACAATGGGAGAGTCCGGCCAAGAATAAAAGCCCATTCTTCCCAGCTTAGACTCTGCTGATGATTTAGGCCTTAGGGCTGCTTTATCAACATGCTCTTCTTCCCTGTCACTTCCTCATGACCGTCACCCCAGTGCCATCACTAGTTCTAGGGTCATGGGGATCCGCTAGGTAGGTGCCTTGTGTTTTATAAAAACCCTGCTTGCTAGCAGCTCAGCACTTCCGACAGTGCTGAGCACTAACAGTGGTCCTCAGCCTTCCTAATGCTGTGACTCTTTCATGTTGTGGTCACCTCCAACCATAAAATAATTTCATTGCTACTTCATAACTGTAATGTTGCTAGTGTTATGAAATGTAATGTAAATATCTGATATGTGACCCCCAAGGGAGTCAGGATCTACGGGTTGAGAACTGCTGCTCTAACAGATCAACAGGTTTTTAATGTGTAAGCCATGTTTTTCTGTCACTCCACGAAACTACTAATTTGAGTTTCAACCTATCACCCACATTAATCATATTTGAGACAAACTTTTCCATACTTGCGTGTACATCAAAGTTTATGCAATGAAGGAACAATGTTGTATAACAAAGTGTTGCCTGGGCCCCTAGTAAGACTTCTGAGTTGGGAATATTACACATGGTAGGTAGATAGTGTGTCGAAAGAGAATGTTGTTCTAAAGTGTTACCCGCAGTGGCAGTTTTTGACACTGTCTGTTCCCTACAGTTTGCTGAGCTGGAAGCTATGGAGGAAGAAGCAGAAACTTATGTCCAGTGAACTTTTCCAGTAAATGAGGCAAGCACCGAGCTACTCTCCTGCACCGCAGGCCCATCTTCTGTGAAGGATTGTCGGGATCTTTCTCCCTGGACTCCAATTCCTGCAGTATCTTACTGTCAGACGGCACATGGTGCCTCTACTTGTAAATGTCAAATCTTTGAAATAAACTATTGCAGATATTGATGTTGGGCCTGCTAGCGTGTGGATTGTGGTGAGAATCAGTGAAAAATCAAGTGGTTCTTAAATTTTGGCTGTACACTAGATCACCTGATTTGAAAATAGTAGGATGACTGGGCACTTCTCTGGGGTCCCTGAGTTAAATAGCTTTGTAGCCATACTCACAATGACAACATTCAGGAGACCAAGGCAGGATTGCTGCAGGTCTGAGGCTAGTTTGGGCTACATAATGAGACCCTGTCTCAGAATTAACTAACCACTGTCCAGGATGATTCTAGCGTAGCCCAGACTTGGGTGACTGCTGGGGAGAAGTGACAGGACTTGTCCTCTTACCCTGTTACACAGTTCTGGGTAATTCACCTTTAAGGCCGGCTCACGCTCTAAGCATGCTTACATTTTTTCCTTTACTACCTATGTTCTATGGTTCTCTTTCTCTCCCCTTTTCTTTTTAGATAGGGTCTCACTATACCTCTGACTGGCCTGGAACTTTCTATGTAGACCAGGCTGGCCTACAACTCAGATCCACCAGCCTCTGCCTCTGAAGTGCTGTGATTAAAGGTGTGTGCCACCAGGCCTGACTGTTGTACTATAATCTTAACTTGTATTCCTTTCTGGCTTCTAACCAGAATTCAGAATATCCGTGGTTTTTCCACACCTTGAGCTCAGCAAGGCTGAAACAATGCCCCTGAAACAAAGGGAAGGCAGGACTACCTTCTAGGGCCCTTGGTGGGCTAGAGCCTTCTCAGCTCTGACTTTCTATAGGCCCCTTCCTACAGCTGACCTCAGTGGCTGCCTTGCTGGTCTTCCAACATGCACTGTATGTGTTCTTGCCGTTTCTGTCTAAAATGCAGACACTTCCACAGGCACATGGCTTGTCTCCTCATCTGCTTTGCCAACTCAAGACCATCTTGCCTTCAGAAATGATTATATCTGACACCTGCTTACCTACTGCTCCTACAATGGAGTAAACACCATGCTTGCTTCACTGCCGAGTCTCCAAGTGCCCATTTCTTACTCTTACCCACTACAAGCCTGGTGACCCCAGAAGCCTTAAGTTCCTGACTGCAAAGAATTAAGGAATGCTCAATTAGTTTACACAAGGGCAGAGTAGCAGGCTTTCTCTTGTAATTCTTCTCACTCTTTAACAAGTTCACCTTTAGATCCTCGTATTTACACAGACTTCAGGTTCTGACATTAGACACAGTGTCTAGTGACTTCCACTAGGTGTAAAGCTGTTAAGCCACTCTACTAATAATAGGGCTCACATACTGAACTGAATATGTTATGTCTTAAGACTCATGACCCAAGATGCCAACCAAGTCTGCATATAGTAGCAGGGCAGTGTTTCTATAAGGACGTAAGAGAAACTTCTTTACTCAGAAAAAAGAAAACACACTTTTGAGTAAAAACTATAGTTTTTACAGAACATCCATTGACCTTTATTGGATATGACAAAATCTGCATTATTAAAAGTAACAAAATTTGAGTTTATATTGAATCTGACAAGTTTTATAGTCTCTAGATTATGAAAGAAATGTCAATTGAGGAAGAAACAGAACAACCACATGCAGGTAACCCTGGCCAAGGGGAACTAGAGCTGCAGGTGAAGTCAGGTGTGCAGCACACAGAAACCCTAGAGAAAGTGTAGTTTGCTCACTTGGCTGGAACGACTTTCCTTCAGTAGGAAGAAGTGGAAACATGGCAGGAATTCAAAGGCATGTGCAGAGTGGCTTCTGTTTCAATGATGATCAAGATATTTAAACCATGGCACTAGAGCATCTTTGAGGAAAAGAATACCTTAAGCAGAATAGGCTTGTTGCATAATTCTTGGGTAATATGTGTGATTTTTTTCAAGTAATGAAGACTTAATGATCTCACTTTAACAGTGGCTATCTGTTTTTCTTCTCACCCTCTGGGGCTGGATCTGATTCGCCATCACAGGGACACTTTTCCACACAGTTTCTAGGGAACCACCCTCTTATTCTTGAAGTACCTAAGGGAGAAAGTCATGCTATGGTGAAGCAGGCAGGAGCAGGTGACATTACTGAGAGCAAGTTCCACTAGTTCAAATGAAGGTAAGCTTAGTTAGACATCCTGCTGTCCCTCATCAGTTCTCAGACACAGATCAGGGAAAGCATGGTTTCCAAATGCTTCCACCAAGCTAGGAAACTGACTCCACAAATCCCATTAACTGGGAAAGGAGCTGGTATGGCTTAGAGAGTGCATAACTGAACTGGGGTTATCAACATATCACTGATTGTTCTGGCACACCATTACATTGTATTCCAAGGATGACCTTTCCACAGCCTTTATGTATTTCCTTCTTTTTCTTTCTTTTTTGGGAGTTTTGCTATGTAGTTCAGGCTAGAACTGAACCTATGATCCCCCTGAATATTGGGATTACAGGCATGTGCTCTCAGCATATCAATTTCTATACCAAAATCACCTACGCTGTCATTATAGGGTTAACTTATGATTAATCCAAAGTATTTTCTTTAAGATCTTAGGTTAATCTTTACTTTAAAAAGAAATAATTCAGGAAAACATACTCAGTTTCAACCTTCACTTTAAAAGGAATGCTCCCTTACAGGGCTTGCAGAAACAGCACAGGGTATCTGGTACCTGACTCTTGGGGTTTGGTTTGCAGTGTGGGCTGTGAGCAAGCTGCCTTTCCTTAGTCTCTGGCCTTCACTTCTCTCATGGAGAACTAAAGGCATCCGTCAGGACTTACTTACTTTTTAAAATTTCTTCACAGCAACTTTATAGACTTTATTTTTAATGGTTCTTTTCTTCCATCCACCTCCATCATCTTCTTCCTAATCCCTCCTGCTGGTTCCCTTCCTAATAATAACCTTTTGGTCTCATATCACACATATCTGTATCCAATCACCTTTTAAAAATTGTTTTCAGGGGCTGGAGAGACGGCTCAGCATTTAAGAGTACTGGCTGCTCTCCCAGAGGACCTGGGCTCAATTCCCAGCACCCACATGGCAGCTCACAAATGTCTGTAACTCCAGTTCTAGAGGACCTGATGATACCCTTACATAGACATACATGCAGACACAGCACCAATGTACACAAAAAAATAAATTATTAAAAAACTATTTCTCCATTTCTAGTTTAAACATAACCCAACCCACCCTCTAGAATCTACATATGCAAAAGAAGTTGTAGTTACTTGTCTGAGTTTGGCTTATTTCACTTAACGTAATGAATTTCATTTGCATCAATTTTCTTAGAAATGGCATTTCACATTTTGAATAAAATTTGACTGTGTGTATATGCTGTATTTTCTCTACCTATCATGTGTCAGCGAACATGTCAGCTGGTTCTGTTCTTAGCTACTGTGAACAATTCAGCAATAAACATGTGTGCAAGTGTCTATGTGGTAGGACCCAAGAGTCATTTAAGTTATACTATAGGTGGGCACACCACAGTAATATGGCAGTTCCATTTCTAGTTTTTTTTTTTTTTTTTTTTTAATAAAGAAACCTCTACGCTGACTTTCTAGGGGCTGTAGCTCTACACTCCCAACAGCAGTGACTAAGGGTTCCTGGTCTCCACACTTTCCCCAGATTTGTTGGCAGTTGCTTACTTTCAGGGCTTGAAATACACCATTCCAAATACGCTTGACTTTTACAGTTACTGAGAAGAGGTCTGCTTATTCTACTGGTTTGCCTCTGCCATTCCCCTTACAGCTGTTTTTCTTTGCTTTGCATTTTTGACATCTTTCTTGAGTTCTTCTCTGGCCATGACTCTTTAGGGTTCTACATGCATCTTGTGCCCATTTCTTCCTCTTAGTTTGTGAAACTTTCTAATTTCATTGACTAAACTGCCTATGAAATTAGACTATCTCCTTCTAGCCTGTGATTCTTAGGTTTAGCTTCTTGACTGTCTCTCAGTTTTTGGAAGCTTTTGCCTTGCTGTTTTGTTTTGTATGTAGAGTGTGTTGCTGTCTCACGTCATCTGTCTCCAACAGCTGTCCTTCTGCCTGGCCTTTGCTACGCTTCCTTTCTACTGTTCCTGTTGCTGGTGTTCGTTTGATTGATTGGATCTTTCCAATTAGTGTCTCAGTTAGTTACTGACTTTGCCTGTACTTTGCTCGACTAGCCCTCTGGTAAATTCCCTGTCTAGCTCCTGAGTTGTTCCTTTACTGCCTCCATCTCCTCTGTTGAGTCTTCATGAGATCAGTGACCCTTCAAGGAAGCAGAACTCTGAAGTCTTGGCCAGCAGTTCAGCTTTCTCTTAGTTTGGGTTTCTGGTCCTGAGAAGCTGTAAGCTTGGGCAAGTGTCCTAGTGGCTGTGGTCCGATGGTCTCAACGTTTTCTTTGTGTTTGTGCACCTGTTGGGACTAAGGCATCCTCTGGTGTTTACTTTCCCTTTGCCTTGGGGAGTTTTCCTGGTTAAGGTCTGCACTCAGTAACAGCTGTAAAGATGGCAGTGCAGGTGGGGATCTGCATTGAGAAGGCACATGCTGACTTTAATTGTGTCCCTGATGGGGCCTGAGTCAGCAGCACTGGGGTTTTTAGATTAAGAGTGCCAGAAAGCAGGGAAATGAACAGGGAATGGAAGGGAGGGAGCGAAGGGCTAGAACAGGAATGAGATGGAAAGTGCTTGCTCTGCAGGTCACTGAGGAGTGGGTGCACAGAAAGGAAGCACCATAAAATCCCAGTCAGGCAAGTCAGAGCTGACAGACACAACAGAACAATAAAGCACAGAAGCAGAAATAAAACAATAAAAATAAGTAGAATGAAACAGGGCATTCCGACCTTGGCCAACACTTCCTCCTTGCTGTCTTTTATGGCAGTCTATGCAGGTAGGGGCAGGGCTGTTATTCGCAAAATTTCAAACAAATTCAGTCAGTGTTTTCTTCCTGCTGAGAGGCATTTCTGTGGGAAAGCTCACTTCCTGCTGGAATTCCAAGGTCTGAGATAACTCCCCTCCACCCCTCATCAATTACAACTCTGGGTTTTGGAACTTGTTCTTTCCAAGTGCAAGGCTTTCTGTGATGAGGCTCTGAGCAAGTGTGGAGCGCTTTTTCTGGACATGCCTGCCAGAAGACATGTGGCTCACAACAGGGTGGCAGGAATACGCTTCTTATTCAGTAGCTCCGGGTGCCAACGAAGAATCACAGCTTCAAGTTCATGTGCCAGACTTCTGTCTCTACAGCCTGTCATATACTGGCTATCTCTCCACAGACTCAAGTTACATGTCCACAGCCTGGATAGTCTCCCTCCAGCTCATTCCTCTTACAGCACCCATGCCCAGGAGGGGACAGCACCTTCATAGAAGCTGTTGGTTGGACCCACCATGAACAGCATGATGCAATAAGTTGCTGGGTTGGCTGCTGCTTTGCAGAGAAGACCAGACCTCAGCTTAATCTTTCTCCAGCTGTTTCTCTTCTAGGAATAGGTTCTAATGTTTTTATCTTGACTCTTTTCACTGGGTTATGCCCAGGTGTCTTCTAATCTGCTATATTACCCATAGGTGCCTACTGGGGACTTTATAAGTATCTGCCACATAATCATATAAGGACTTGGATGGTAGCTACTATCATAAGGACCTGATAGACATAAGTACTGGAGAGAGATCTGTAAGAAGCATCCTTGTATATAAACACAGTTCCCTAATGTGCTTTACATGTAAAAAGTTATTCTTACAGAATTTAGAATTACTGCTAACAGTCATGTACTTTAAGCATATCCTTCTATTTCCATACCTTCTATGAAGGAATCATCGAGAATTTTGTCTCCATACAACCAGTATCTGTAATATTTAAAAGATTAAATTACTTCTGAAGTCATGTCACATTTCCTATTAAAGAAACGCAACATTCCCATCTCTTACCTTAATCCTCTTGTTGCTAAAATGAGTTCCCCTTTCTGCAGCTGTATCCGAGGCTCCTCTGTGCAGGGGCTTGTGAAGAAGGTTTTAATTCCTCTGTTCAAAGGACAACAGGAGCCACTATAATCTTCTATGACTTTATAGCGAACCTGCCATCAGTGATCAGAAGAGCAATCTCAATATTTATCAGATCTTAGCTCTTTCAAGCTTAAATAAGAAATTTTAAGGTCAGATTCAAACGATTCAGTGATAAAGCATCTTTCCCACCATTTCCCATAAGGGAATGATAACCCTTGTTCTCAAGTTGTCTGTCATTTCAAGCACACATCTGCTAAGAATATGATCTCCAGAGTGTTGTGTCCAGGAGAACTTTCTGCAATTATGAAAGTGTCTGTACGTCTCTGTCTGTGGTCTCAAATGGGTTGCTAGGTAGAGACTCACAGCTATAAAGTGCTCAGTGTGACTAGTACAAACAGGAACTTAATTTTTACTGTTATTTATTTTTACTTTGGACTTCTTTGGCCCACAGGTGGCATCATCTTTACCAGTAGGTCAGTGTGCTTGCTAAGTGGTTTCATCAGCTGCACTAAAGGTATTTTTCTAGATTGGCAAGATGCAATTCCTAAATGCCTTGGAAACCTCCAGTTCAAATAAAGTATTTTAAAGAAAAGAAAAGCCAACAGTATGTGCTGGGCATGGTACCACATGCCTTTGATCCCAGCTCTCTGAAGGCAGTGGAAGGTGGATCTCTGGATTTAAGACTAGTCAGGGATATACAGTGAGACTATCTCAAAAAAAAAAAAAAAGGTGGCGGAGTGGGGGGGGGGAATATATCAAATTTCAACACATATAAGGAAATATGGATCCCTGGAGCCTACATGGTGGGAGGAGACTCCCATAAGTATCTGTGCTGCACACGCATAAACAATAAACACAATAAAAATATTATTTAATAAAATCCAACTATTTTAAGATGCCCAGAAACACAGTGCCTGAGTGGAGGAAACACAAACCACACTACTGCAGATAAGCCACTTACACTTCGGACTCTCTTGTCTGCTTTTTGTTTCAACTGTTCTCTCTGAAAGACAGAAAAAGGAAAGGTGAAGAATTCTGTCTCGGTGTTGAACAGCCTTTCCCCTGTACCAGCATAGCCCATTTGCTGTCATTTGGTGTCTGTTGAGCCACAGTCTGCTCAGACTCTGCTCCCTGGAGTCCTCACCTCTGCACACTCCTGAGTGCTTGCAAGGCACCAGAACTGGGAGGTACAGTTTCTGTACCCACAAAGCTTCTAGGCTGCCTTACTGATTTTCTAACAGACACACGAGAAAACTCATTATTAATGAGTCTCGACTAAGGAATTCTTGCTACTTGCCCCTTTAGTCAGCAACTCCTAAACAGCTGTGCTAGAACAGCCAGGGAAACCCCATTAAAGACAAGAGGAAAAAAGGAAAGAAGGAGTTTTCATGAGCCACACACAAGACTGTGGCATGTGGCGAGGGTCCAGTAAGGCTGGAACTAGCCTGGGTAAGTTAGACTTGCCAAGAGGGATGGGGCCGGACCAGGCCTTGGAAGGAACAACTGAGGGGCAGAGTTGAGAGCTGGGGATGAACAAGGCACTCATGTCACAACGTAGGGCAAAAGGTAGTTCAAGGCCAGACCTGGATAAAGCAGGATTAAAGAATCAGGACTATGCCAGTCTGGAGTGTTCAGGAGAGAGTTGAAGGCCGTGATACTAAGAATCTCTACAGATGTCAGTGTTGCGGGAGAACTGTTCATACAACCAATCTCCTGGACCAATAGAGCCATCTTTAATCCAAGGGTGGAGTTAGCAAATGGTTGACCGGGACTAGCCATATAGAGTCCCTGGAGGACTTAGGAGGTCTGCTAGATGGACAGGAAGAGAGGAGACAGGATTTCCTGGGCTGGTGGATCAGGAAAATGTGGAGAGAGGGTCAGCCAAATGACTCTCTGCTTTCCTTCGATTTATTAGGTTTCTATCTCAATTTCCAACTCCCAAGTTTTTATCACACTGGACCGATTTAGGTAGTCATTTCATACTAGGCTCATTCTGACATACTGAAAACACACACTGCTAGATGACTGTGATGTCTCAGGAAGCTGAGGGAGTTAACAAAGTAACCGCCAGGAAAAAGGAAGGCTTTTTGAACAAAACTACTCACTGTTAGGCTATACTGGTCACAACCTTCTCTTACTGGCCATTCCAGTCCATCTCCTTCAGGGACTCCTGACCATGTAAATACTTGTTTAAAGTTCTTCCATTTACTTCCCATGTCATAAGGAAAAACGAAGACTTCATCTAGTTGGTAATACTGAATGCGATCTTTAGCCTGTGGAAAACAAAGGTATAAATCACCACTGCTTCTGCCTGTACCAGCTTTGCTAATATGTTACTGAGAATACCCACTAGTGAAATTTGTATTACTCATAAAAATACTTTCTTATTGCTAGAATATAGGTAATATTGACAAAGAATATAATTTTTATCACAGTATAAAGGGGATTTGACTGAGAATACTAACCTTGTTTGTGATACCCAAGAAAGCACATGACAGGGTATGTCTTAGGAACAAGCATTAAAAGGCTTATGAATAACAGAATTAGCTAACTGCATCCTATGCAGAAAACCCTCAATGCTTCTGGTTGCTTAGGTAAAAAGAAATCTCCTGTTAATAGACTCAGGAGAAAGTGTGGATTATGGACAGCCAATGGCCAGGAAGGGTTAATAGGGAGACACTATTTTACAAAAAAACAGTTTGCAATGATGGTGAAGGAGATTTCATGGTTTTATACCTGTTGGAGCCCATCTAGGTTTCCTAGTGGCTGTACTCAGAAGGACTGCACAAGAGGATATTGGACCATGGGCCAGAGTATCAGGTGTTTGTACAGGGCTCCACCTGGCTTTGTTATATACTTGTCCTTTGCCCCTCCCCTTGGTATTGTTATAAACAGCCCCTTGGAGTAAAGCTCTGGCTCGATGGATAAGGATCCAGGCCCTCCCGAGGCTATCCTGTATTTTCTATTTGTTTCTCTCTCTCTACCCTTCTATCTCCTATTTCCTGCTGCTTTCACTCAAGAGTACTCTGGGGAAATGTGGGGGTGTGATGGCCCCTCACATATACCATCACATACACATACACTTTATCTTCATTTACACAGCTCATTCTAGGCATTTAAATGGCTAGATTTCTCTTGAAATAAAGTAGCTTTGAATTTGTGAAATTCTACTGCCACCTAGTGGTACAAACATGCATTATTTAACTCTTAAAGCAAGTGTAGACCCTGTGCTAACACATGTCTGGTAATCTTAATATGGTTTTGATGAATTTTATTTCATTATATGAAGGTTCATCTGTGATAAAGTGCCAGTTTTAATAATTTCTAGATTAACATAAAATATAGGGCCATGATCATTAGCAAAATAAAACAAAAAACCCCCTCGTCAACATATTTATTATGCTTACCGAAATGATATTATGAAATATGTGTTCATTAAGGGGCAGCATGTTATGCAAAAGTTTCTTGTAGTTATTTACAATGTAATATGGGTACTAGCTATTTATTGAAACAACTGTCAAACTATGATATGAATTTACTGATGTTTATAAATCCACCTTCACCTGAATGAAGGGTAATTCCTTTCCCCGTTTTTATAAACGGAACCTTCAGGTGTTTGCAGTACAGCTCAGTGCTAAATCATTTGCCTTGCCAAATGACAATACCAGATTCTTTAAAATGGACTGAATTTTAAAACCCAAAATACTTAAAAAAAAAAAAAAAAAAAAAAAGGTAAGGATACCATACGCTAAAAGGAAACGTAGACACACGGTGTTCTTAGGGGGAAAGGCAGCAAATAGTTAGCCAAGCGTGGAGAGCAAAGGAAGACTTCTTGGAAGAAATGATGCCTAAATTATATCATGAGGGGCAGAAAATCAGGCAAAAAAAGAGGGAAGAGTATTTTAGGCAGAGGAAAGAGACATGGAAAAGATCTAGAAGTATAAGATGTACAAGCTATGAGAATGAGATGGGACAGTGGGTAGGAAAAGAGGTTGGAGAAGTGAATAAGAGGACACTGTGAACAGTCACATAAGCTATGTCATATAAGCTATGGAGGCTGAGCTCAAACCGTGCACCGGTGGTCCAAAGTCTTTCCTCAGGGTTCAGGAAGGACAAACTTCTCTTTTCACTTTCCTGACATTTGCAATGGTGGGTGAAACTGCCAGGAACTTAGAAGAGAGTGGCACAACCCTGTGTCAGTTATCACATTGTCAGCACACGGACTCAAACTCTGTGCTCAGAGTCTATAATCCTGGATTCAACCAACCATGGACGGGGAGAAACAAAACTGCCCACCTGAGGTAGGCAAGAGGGTGCAGACCTTTAACCCCAGAACTCTGGACTAGAGTGAGACCATATCTCAAAACTGCAAACACATCAAAATAAATATTGCACATGCACAGAACATGTACACATCTTTTTCTTGTCTTCTTCCCTAACCAATGAGTCTAACTATTTAGTGCATTAGTCAGGGTCTTCAGAGGAGCAGAACATATGAGTGTTTGGCACATATGTTTGCAAAGGTAAAGTCAGATTAGCACCACGGCAGGTAGACAACTGTAGGCATCTGCAGCCAGCTGAAGAAAATTCAGATTTCCAAGTGAAAAGAATTTTTGTGAAACCTGTTTTCCCTACTTTGATTCTGACAGCTTTCCCATATTTAAAGGTATTTCTATTTTTAATATAAAAGTTTTATGTTACTTATAAATAATTAAATGTGAATACTGCGAATTTTACTATAAAAGAGGACACAAAGGTCCCTAATGAGAGCTGTTCCATATTGGCCTAGGGTGAGGCTCAGTGGCAGACTGCTTGCTAAGCCAACATGAGATTCTGAGTTTTAGCCACAGCATTGGGATGTGTGGGAGGCAAGCAACTTGTCAAGTTTTAATGTAAAACCAAAGAATATCTATTATAGTCTAAAGTGTGCATCAAAATACTCCAATCTTTTCTACCTACTTATCTGTATGAAGCTGGACTTTCTTCATAAATGTCAACCAAAGTAATGTCTCAACAGATTGAATGCAGATGTAGGTGTGAGATTCCAATTGTCTGTTAAATCAGATATTAAAGAGATTTGTAAGTCTTTAAAACAAGGCCACCCTTTCTATTTTTAGTTGTCACATATAATTATTTTTTTACACCATGTTGTATTAACAGAATGGATTGTCTTTAAATTTGTTTATGAATTATTTCACTTTAAAAATATGGCAATTATCAGTGAGCACAGCACACACCCAAGCTCTTTCGTGAACCTGGCAATCTGGAAGAATGTAAAATGACTGAGACCATAGGGTTTGGGAACTGCTGTTGAAGTTAAAATCCACAGGCTGGATTCAGGGCCTAGGCATGTTCTATGATGCTGGTGTTTTACTACAGCATTGTTTTGTCCATCCAAGTACTAACCACACCTGCCCTGCTTAGCTTCCGAGAACAGATGAAACCAGAAGAGTTCTGACAAGCCAAATGTTACAGGCCCTAGTTAACGTCTCATGTTTTTGGTACTTTCCCAAATGGGCTGTCTCTCTTTCTGCCTCAGGGGTGTTAAGAAAGTATTCCTGTGGGAGTTCACTGAGGTAGAAAGAGGTCTAAATGCTTTCTATGCTCACCTTTCATGTGGTATGCCAATGACTCAAGTTTTCACATCCCAGCGCACACTAAATTAGTATTCAGTACTTTAGACTGAAGAAACAATTATTAAAATTTACCTTCTCTTCAATCCATGATTCAATAGAAGTTTTGTTTCTGAGAATAATTTTTATCTGGAAAGGAAATGACAGTGAAATTTGACAAGGTGGCTTTGGTTTACTTCAGATCATTATCATCGTAATAATTCCAAGATAGCTTTTATTGTTCTACCCCAGAGATAAAGACACCAAAGATGGCAGAGTTAAGTAGCAGTTAGCATGCAGCTCACCTGACTTTAAAGTACTTCTTAATTAATGTACTATGGCATTGTGGGATGACTCATCCCTAACAGGCCTGTGGGCCATCTGGCCCAAACAAGTAAAAAAGGTATTTTCTGAGAGCCAACCTGGGTCTGCCTGAGGGCCTTAGCAACAGCAGCTGAGACATGATCTGGAGATGTCGTGGACCAATGAGAGGCAGCCACGCTACACCGTCAGATGCATCTTCATCAGACTTTCCCCCAGGGCGGGGTGGAGGGTCTGTAAGGCTTGCCTCTTCCTGAATAAACTGAGCTGCTTGCTTCACCATTCTCCCCAGTCTGTGCGGTTTGACTCTGCGCCTACTTGGCCCCTCCTCCAAAAGGAACAACAGCACAGGACTTGCTGCATGGCATCTGTATGCCACACTCATCATGACCATCCACAGCAACCTACGCGTTTCCCTTATGTTACGGTTTGAATGGAAGCATCCTCCACGGGCTCATCTGGGATGCTTGGTCCCCAGGCGGCAGCACTAATTTAGGAGGTTCTGCAAACAGTTGTGGCCGCTGGAGGTGTGGCCTTGGGTGACTGCGTCTTTACCGGCCCCTCCCACAGCCCACTTCACTTCTCGTCCACGCGCAGACAGCTCTCTCCTCTCCCCATGCTCCTGCTACAATGTTGCAGCTCACCGTGGGCCACAGGCAACTTTCAAAGCCAACAACAGTAGCTTGAATTTCTGAAAGTCAGTCCAAATAAACCCTCCTCCTTAGTTGCGCCAAGTCCGTCCCAGTGTCACAAAAGTAACTAACATAACTTAGCTTGCCTGCCCTGGTTTCTTGGCTAGGGTTAAGTCCTTGCAAATATGGTCCATGCAAAATTTTACAGCAAGATCTCAATTTATTTTTAATTATGATTCTTAATTTATAAGCAGTAGGAAAAAAAACCAGTCTCCTCAGAAACCTCTTTATTTTCATCAATAATTATGTTTACTAAACACACAAATGGGTAACCATGGGTGAATCATTTAACCTTTTCTACAATCACTCATTTATTTGTACTCATTTATTTGTACAGAAGACAGTCGGTACCATTCTTCTGTTGACCTCTCCTGGGGTGATGTGAAGATCCTAACTGACAGTAGGGTGAAAACAGCTTTCTCAACCACAAAGGTTTCTTACCAGTGGATATTTTCACATCACATGAATTGGTGGCTGGATATTCTGGCAAAATTACTTCAAAATGATCTACTGTACACAGGTGATTAACGAACTATCTACAGATAAACAGGAGTTCCTCTCATATACTGAAACTTTACATGCAGGTTTACCTCTTTCTTACTGCAATCAGCCCCAACGACATGGCAGCTGAGACAGGTGACCAGGAGCTTTACCTGTATGAAAAACAACATCCCGACGGCGATGGTGGTCCCCAGTGCTAATCCCAAGGCAAACAAGGTGGCAGCAAATGCAGCCAATCCGAAGGGAACAATGGGAGGAGGATCTCTCCGAGCTGCACTCATGTCAATCTTGACCGTGTTCCACCCAAAGGAGAGCTGCAGACAACAATGCACAGGTGAAATGCTGGGGAGTGACCTCTGTTCAAAGTGATTCACAGCACAACCCGGGCAGGGGGCGGCTCAGCAGCAATCAGCTTGCCGTGTAAGTCTGAAGAGAGTTTAGACCCCAGCATCCACAAAGAGGTGCCACCAGCATCTCCTACACATCCAGTGTTGGGAGGGCCAACACAGGGGATCCCCAGCGAAAGCTGGCTAGCCACACTATCTTACCTCAACCTCTAACTTCAATTGAGAGAAGCTGCCTCAATGAACGAAGTGGAAAGCCATCAAGAAAGACACCTGGCATCAGCTTTGGACTTCCACCCCCCGCAGGACCCCACATGTGAACATGCATGCACACAGGTACACTACCCATGGGAAAAAAAAATAATAACATCAACAATAAAAGCCCAATATGACCAAAAAGATAACAATAATGACATGTTACCAAGCCAACTGCAGCAAACAGCAGTTTCTGATGAACACTTGGCTCCTACTGACACATACAGTATCCTTTTTTTTTTTTTTTTTTTTTTAAGTGCAAGGAATTAAACCCAGGGCCTCACACATGCTGGGCAAGAGCTCTAGCACCGAACTATATACATGCACAGCTCCACCATTATTGTTCTAGTTATTATTCAATATTAGTTTTGTTGTTTCCTCAGGAGTGGGACTGAACCTACAAACATGACGTTATGAATAGGAAAACACTTAGGATCCCAGCGTCTCCATGCTAGTCTCAAATGACAGTACTCTTCCACAGCAGCAGGAACAGCACTTGCCATAACCAGTGCTCAAATAAAATGTTGGATAAACAGATCTTGCAGATGTGTAGTGCCTGGCCTGTACAATGTTCTAAAACAGTGGCTCTCAACCTGTGTGTCTCAAACCCCTTTGGGGTTGCATATCAGATATCCTACATATGAAATATTGACATTATAATACACAACAATAACCATGAAGCCATTTTATGGTTGGGGGTCATTAAAACAAAAGTTAGGTGCTAACATTTAAAACTCTGGAGAGCTCATATGAAAATTCCGATTCCTTACTACTAGAAGATCAGAGCTGCTGGGCTGGGACTGACTGCAAATCACAAACTGGCTCAAATCACACATGGACTGTCCTCTCTGTGGAGAACAGTGGACTCTCCAGTTTGCTGTGCACCTATGGCCTGCATCCTTCCTTTACTTCCAAGCCTATTGGGGGAATTTTTTATTTGTACAACCTCTGGACTTTCTCTCATGGCTAAATGTCCAAGTCAACTCAAACTGTTCCTGATTGAATGTGTTTATTTTAGGAGCGTGCTTGCTCCATGACCAAATGCACAAAGGAATATCAATCTGTTACGGGAAGAGAACAGAGAGGAAAGTACAGTGTCTTTTCTTCTAGTTTTTTCAGCCCACCATCCTCACCATAACCACTAAGTTAGAAATGTAATGAACCATAGATAAGGGAAAACAATAAGCATAACTTCAACTGGAGCATGAAAGGTAAGCTTCCAGAATAAAACCATTTTTTCTCATTTCCAAGACGAAGAGCTCTTTAAAAGGAAGAACCGATGGAGACAGTAGCCAAGCTGATGTACTAGCTAAATCACAAAAAGGGTATTTCCAAAAGGGACCTCACCAATAACCGTGGTACCATCACTGAGGCTGACAGGAATGGTAGTGTATCACCATGGTCACTCACCCGATTATAAAGCTGTGTGTACATAGTCATCACAAAAATAAAAGCAGCATGGATGCAGCCCAGAGGCACTAGCAGGAGGAACAGTGTGAACGAAGCATGGTTCTGGTGACCACAGCAGTTGTTGATCCAGGGACAGTGGTGGTCCATCTTCATTATACATCTGATAAGAAAAACGTTTTGAGGCATAAAGCAGAAAATCCTGTCCCCTTTAGCTCTGGTTTTCAAAAGACCAAGCAAATAGAAATCTAGTATGTGTAGGAGTCACAGGGTGTTAACTATCATAAAACAGATAAACCTTTTTGGTTTTTTGAAGTTATAGTGCTGCGTGAATATATGTTGCTGTCATTGGTTGATAATAATGCTGCATGGGCCTATGGCAGGGCAGGATGGAGCCAGGTGGGAAAACCAAGGGAGAGAGTGGGAGGAGAAAAGCAGAGTAAGGGGAGACGCCAAACCGCCATCCAAGGAGCAATATGTAATGAATGGGACACAGGTAAAGCCATGGGACACGTGGAGATACATAGACTATGGCTACATTATAGTGACTTCTTTAAAATTCTAAATAGCACAAGAGCAAGCAGATATTATAATAGCTTCTAAAGTAAATATGTCTGAGGCAGAGGCAGGCGGATCTCTGAGTCAGAGGCCATCCTGGTCTACAAAGTGAGTTCCAGGACAGTCAGGGCTACTCGGAGAAACCCTGTCTTGAAAAACCACCCACACCAACAACACATTTCTTTTCTTTTTTCTTTTTTTTGAGCTGAGGATCGAACCCAGGGCCTTGTGCTTGCCAGGCAAGCGCTCTACCACTGAGCTAAATCCCCAGCCCCAACAACACATTTCTTACAGAAGCCGGGAGGCTCCAAAAGAGTCTCAGTACAAAGAGGAAGCTGGCGGTCATTCTTAAGCTCAGAAACGCCGTGGCTGATGTCCACACAGGGCTCCAGAGAGTGAGTACAAAGCTCCCCAAACACAGCTGCACTTCCTGCCTTCCTCACAGCACATGGTACACTGGGAACTTCTGGCCTGAAACTCCTCAGCACAGTAAGATGACAGAGCTTATTTATGTTCTGTCTCTTTGCTAGAGGAAATCTTCCTAGCAACAAACCAGGTTTTAGTTGTATCTCATGACTTCCTAAATTTCATATTCATCAACAGATGTTGCTGATAGCCAGGTCCTGGCATATTTCGCATTTTTTATAGTGATTCAGTTTTCTTCCCATTAAATTTTTGATAACATATATGAATGAATCTGAGAAAACCAGTCTAATTCAGACTCAGAATAATTCTGAAGCTAGTCAACATGGCAATCAGTGAATGCAACTAATTCTGATACAGCAAATGAGAAAAACTAAAAGGAAAACTTTTACTCTGCTAATCATAGGATGAGAAGCAAAGGTATATCTATTTTTCTAGAAAAATCTTTTCCTTATAACAACAAAAGCATAAAATTATCTTCATTGACATTTAACTGCAAAAGAGTCTTTGAGACACAAGTATTTTGGTAATATTTTGACTAAATGGATTCCTTGCTCGTTTGTTAACTTGCCCCAAACTTACACATACCTGGGAAGAGGGGTTCTCAGTAAGGAATGCCTCCATTAGACCCAAAGGTGGGAATTGTCTATGTGTCAATTTCTTGGTCACTGAATGATATGGAAGGGCCCAGCCCCCTATGGTAGTGTCACCCTAGGTAGGTGGGCCTGACCTGTCTAAAAATGGTAGCTGAGTAAGCCAAGAAGAGCAAGCCAGGAGGCAGCATCCCTCAGTTGCTGGTTCAAGCTCCTGCCTTAATGAAGGACTGTAACCTGTAAGCCAAACAGACCCTTTCCTCCCCCAAATGCTCTTGGTCAGAGTTTACTACAACAACAGAGAAGTAAAGTAGGACAACTGCAGAGAACACAAGTGGTTTCTATTGCCATGGCAGGAGATGAACAAAAGCGGAGACCAAGTGGATCAGCCCCCATACAGAGGGAGTCACAGACCTGTTACACTTCCTGCAATGGTGTGAGCGTGGTGCCTTGTATGCTTGGCAGACTTTACAATACTGCAGATACATGCTATCCTGAGGATTTTCCTTGATTAAAAAAAAAAAAAAAAAAAAAAAGGCATGTTAGTCACATGATCCTAAACAATAACAAGTCAGGCTTTATAAGTGAAGGTTCCTACAGTATTAATTTCTTTTATGGATGATGGGGGAAGGGGGTCATTAGCTTGCATTTTCAAAGCCTGTATTTATGCTAAAATACTTCTGGGTGATAAAACTGTAAGAACGGCTTCCTTCTCCAGATTACTCGGGGTCCGTTTTCTCCACACTCAACCCAAATCTAGTGTCAGTTGGTTCTACTCACCCAAATCTTAGCAGTTGTTTTAGACAACTTGACTAGTAGTTGAGAGTGAAGTGTGAGTTGATACTTTCTGGAATCTCCCCCTCCTTGCTATCTCTCCTCCTTGGGGGTCACTGCAGTAACTCCCTAACAGGTTGTTTCCCTCATCCAGATCTATGTATTACACAATAATGTCCTATCCAGCTCTCTGCCAGAGCTTTGCCTGAAACCTCTACACATCCCCTATGGTACAAGAAGCTCTCACGATTCTGGCCTACTTGACTTTGTTTTACCCTTATCTGCACTGCACAGTTTTGTTTTGGTTTCTCTTCAGTCACACAAGGCTGTCCATTTTCTGGATATGCGTCCCACCTGTTCCCAGCCTGAGCACCACCGTCCTCCCTTTCTTCTCTGGAAACTTGCTATTTTGACCAGGTGAGGCAGCTCACAGGATGACATGCCTCTGCCTCCCCAGTGTGGAGGTTAAAGGCGTCAACTACCACACACAGCCTCTTTTTTTTTTTTTTTTTGATTTTTTGAGACAGGGTTTCTCTGTGTGGCTTTGTGCTTTTTCTGGAACTTGCTCTGTAGCCCAGGCTGGCCTCAAACTCACAGAGATCCACCTGCCTCTGCCTCCCGAGTGCTGGGATTAAAGGCGTGCGCCACCACCGCCTGGCTTTTAAAAAAACAAAAAAACAACAAATAAGTACTCAATTGCTTTGGAATAGCTAATGTAGATGAATATTTCAAATAGATATCAATTCTAAGCACAAGTGATCATCAGTGACTGCAGTATCCCATCCAGTGTCTCCTAGGACAAAAGTTGATAAGGCAAAAACAAAATGTAATTATCATGGCAAATTAAACATAAAATTATACAATGATCATTGTCAAAACAGATTGTTTTCTTACCGGTTTCCATCCCCGAGGGACAAAGCCAGGACCAGCAAACATGGCATTGAAGTAATTGTAAAGAATCATGACAGTCCAATTTATCAACATGATGAAATTCACACTTCCTCCAGTTGTGTGTAAGGGCCAATACCACAAGACAGAGTCAATCATGGCCATCGTGGAGCATACTGCTATAACACCAAGGGCTATTATGGGACCCCAATGACACAGTCTCTTTAGTTCTTGAAGATTTTCAAACTTGATTACTGAGCAGAATGTGCCCATTTTGGATGCCTTCTTTCTTCTAAAGAACTAGAGATTTTCTTTTTCTGTGCACACATTTCTGTGCACAACAAGTCCATGTGTTCCTGAACTGTCATGCCTTTGGCTGACAGAGTGTTAACTTGGAGTATGCCATTTTCACTGTTGATGTCCAGAACTCTATCTCAAGGAGAATCTAGGTTGGTTTGACACTCAACCTAAAGAAAATAAAATGGGAAAATTCCATTTAAAATTCCACATGCCATTTATTTAACTCCAAGAGGCACAGAAATGGCACCCCAAAAGCATTCTAGTGTGAGGTTGATATCTTATCAATCCAAAATACAGTCAGCCAAGCTTGAACTGCATGTAAACCAGACACATTAAACAGTCTTACTCCTTTGTTCAAACTGTGGATCCTATGAGAGAAGAAAGATTTAGAGAGCTAAGAAGTAAGGTCTTATCTAATTATCACTTATCTAATTCTTCCTACAACAGAAAATGGCTCAGAGAGGCTGAGTGATTAGGCCAAGGTCACAAGTAACAGTAGAGCCCAGAATAGAAGCCAAGGCACCAAACTTCTTTTAGGAAGTTATAAACTGCCTCTCAGAGTTGTGAATTAAGTGTAACATGCTCTATGCATATAGTACTTCGTGTATTAATAACCTGCAGTTGTTTCCAGAAGCGCCAATGTTAACAATCGATGGGGGTTCAAGGAACAGGAAGAAGGGTTAAAACAAAGCGAGAAAGCAACGTGCGTGTGCGTGTGTGTGAGAAAAATCACGACTGAAGCAGTGCACAAGAATGAGCACAAATACGATTAAGGAAAAATTAATTCCCTCCGGGGGCGAGGGCGGGAAGAAGGAAGAGGGAATAGTTGGTGGAGAGAGTTCTGAATGGAGTGGAATGAGTCGGGAAAAGACCTGCGATTTATGGGTATGACGTACGCGCAACGGATTCCCACTCAGCTGTTGCGCCTGCGGGTGCCTCAGTTTCCCGCCCGTGCCGTGGTGCAGGACGGTCTAGGGTCGCCACTCACGAGACAAATGTCTCATTAAGTAAAGTTGGGCTCAACATTTTGGAGACCCTGGCCCGACTAGGTCGGGACGAAGACCACCCTACACACGGGTTGACCCCTCTGCGGTGACTTCCACCTGTCTGGTCTCCCGTGCCTGCTCCACGGCCATCGCATTTCCGGGACGGACTGTGTTCACTCGCAACAGATTTCCTCCTCCTTATAGCTCCGTCATGAGCACTTCAGTCCTGAGCAAGCCGAATGCGAGCCCTGAAGGAGAGGAGTGCGCACCGGCTCCGACCCCCACGTCTCTGGCTCACACGGCCGCCGTGCGGCTGCCGCGCAGGCCCTTGGTACAAGCTCCGCCACAGCTACTTCCGGCAGGTCCGCGGCGTCAATCTTCCCTCCGAAAGCAGGCTCCGGCAGCGACTCACAGGTTGGGGAAACTCCAGCCGTTTCCCTGAATGTATAGGTGGGGAAGTGTTTTCGGTGATCCCCGCGAGCATGCAGGTTTTCATAGTTCTTTAGGAGACGCTGAAAATGAAGTTTTCCCTTAGTTTTACTCTCGAAGACTGAGTAGAAAAGAAAAGGCGCAGGCTGCTCAGTTTCCGGAGGACAAGGACTGCGAAGGACAACCAGGAAGCGGCTGGGCTGGGAGTTGTCCCGGGTTCCCGCTGTGCTGTGGAGGCTTCTTCCCAGGGTCCCTACGCCGAGGGCCGGCGCCCTTCGTGAGTCCTGCTCTGAGCTAGACCCCGGCTCCGGCCGCCCGTTTCCGAGCTGCCATGTCTTCCGACTTCGAAGGCTACGAGCAGGACTTCGCTGTGCTCAGTGCTGAAATCACCAGCAAGATATCCAGAGTCCCTCGACTTCCTCCCGGTGAGTTCCCTGCCCGGCCGGGCGGGGGCGGCCTGGAGAGCCGGGAGCTGCGGACCGCCACCTGGGCAAGCCGGTCTCCTGGGCTGGAGGCTGTGTGGGCGGTGCTGGCGTCCCCGGGATGTCTTGACTTAGACTCCAAAAGTACTTCAAATGCAAAGAGCTTCCTGCGTGGATACCTTTTGGGGGTGGTGTTGAATTCCCAACCCCATGTCTTTTAAAGCTTGTGTAACCTTGGAAACATTATTGCTCTGCATCTGGGTTTGTTTGTTTGTTTTTTTTTTAATAAACTATAAAGATGAGAGTATTCAAACAAATGTATGAAAGTGTCAAGATTGTGGATCTCCAAATGCAGCAGCGTTGTCGTTTTAGTAAATATTACTATTAACCTTATTTGCGGCACATTAGAGTGACGAGTCAGAATGCCTGAATTCCAACCCAACTAACTCTTGATACATAGAAGTTGTCCCCTAGGCAAGTTTTCGTCTTGCTTCTTGGTTGGAGAGAATCCTACCTCTCTCATTAAAGATGAAATGACATACTTCTGTGAAGCCCTTTGTGTTAGCTGTTAGGATTCATGGTTTTCAGACCTCTCTCCAGATTTTGTTTTTCATCCTTCTTGGGTATTTATAATCCAATTTTATGTAAAACTTGGTACAGGGTAATTTTGCTCACTTCTAAAATTCCGAATCTCTCTGGTATTACCCTCCATGCTAGGTTGTCAACAGTGTGAAGGTGGGAGTCATGTCTAATTTCCTTGACATTTCTTTTCCAAGAATGTTTTTCAGAATTTTCTTTTCAGAAGAATGTTTTTGTGAATAAGCAGGTGATTGTAATATGGTATCTCGTGACTTATAAGATATTGTTTTAGGATTTATTTACTTTAAGTACAGACTTAAGAAGTAGTTAGGGACAAATTATGAGTTTTATTATTTTTTTGGCTCAGTTTCATTAGGGACATTGAACAACCATTGGGCTGCTGATTTTGTCTCTACTTCAGCTCTGGAGCATACAATCTAGAAAAGATGCTTCTCATTGGTCTGCAGAATTGTGGGTAATATCACTTTCTTACCTGGTCAGTCCAGTCCAAGATGCCAGCAATAACTTCTCTTGGATCTAACTTGTTCCTTACTTAGCCCCTTTCCAGAATTTCCCCCAATCTCTGTGTTATAAATAATTTTCTCCCTTTATTTCCTTATTCCCCTCTCCCACCTGTTTTCTGTTACTAGGGATATTTGCTTGAAGCCAGGATCTCTGAACTTAACATCCCACTCATCTCCCAAAGTCCCAGTTAGTTCTGAAGGAGCTGGATGATGTCTTAAAGAGGTTAGAGTTCAAGTAAGGGAACGAGGAGAGAACCAAGGTAGCATATTCTGCGGGGCTGTGTTGCCTGGAGATTTTTGGTGGACGGAGTGGATGATGGCCTCTTGCCTTCATGACACTTCACCTCGCTGTCCTCTTCAGCCCCACTTTCTCCACTGCCCAAGCATCTGATTTTGTTGTCACTGTTGTCTGAGCCTGCTGCCTTTGAGTTGAGTCCCAGAGCCTCAGAGCACCAGGACTCGGAGCTGCCCTTGGATTTTGCTCATTTTGTATTTTAATGTGCTTTTTGTTTGTTTATTTTTAGCAGTAGAAATATTTCTTGGGCAAATAGCTTTATTATTGAAAGACTGTTTAACAAAGTAATATCATCCAGTGTACAGAGCAGTGAAGACTCCAAAGAAAATAGGTTTTGTTACAATTGAATTTTCTTGCCTTTGTGTTTAAAATCCTTACCACATAGAAGGAAACAGTTGAATTGAGTGTCTTAAAAAATAAAGATACTGTTCTGCTTCTTCTTATGTATAGTGTAATGTGAGGCCCAAACACGGCAACCATATTCATTGGAAAGTAAAATGTATTGCTGGCACTGTGGGAAAAAAAATGTGTACTTGAATAATTAAATAGCCCTTTAAAATACAGTGGTTTTCCTCTTAATAATGACTTGTGCTTGCTGCCTTTTTAATCTGCTCCTAATTGAGAGAAAAAAGATTTTTTTCATGAGTTTATGAACTAACAGGAACTAATAATTTAACCATAGTAAAAGCAGTAGAGGAGCATACTGTTTTTTTTATTTTTAATTAATATTTTTAAATTAGTATTATAATTACTAGTCATTATACCCCACAGCTCAGAGTGATTGTGTCACTACCCTGAAAAAGACAAAAGATGAGCTATAATTTACTTGAATTAAGATTAAAAAAATGGAGCAAACTTTAAAGTCAAAGTAGCTCATTCCCCCCAATAATTATTTATTTAGGTTGGAGTACCCAGAATCTGTGGAAATGAACTAGTCTATATTGTGCATATATACATGTTAAGGTGACTTCCAAATAGAATAGAAAAAAAATTCTGAAAATTTAAAAAGAAACTTGATTACTCTGTAATGCTTTATCAATAAAAAAAGCTTTGCTCTTTGAAGTGTTTGAATCTTAACTAATTTTTGTTGTTGTTGTTGTTGTTTTCCGAGACAGGGTTTCTCTGTGTAGCTTTGCGCCTTTCCTGGATCTCGCTCGATAGACCAGGCTGGTCTCAAACTCACAAAGATCCGCCTGCCTCTGCCTCCCGAGTGCTGGGATTACAGGCGTGCACCACCACCGCCCGGCCGGAATCTTAACTAATTTTAATAGCTGTGATTTTTAGATGGTTGAGTCCCTTAATGAATATTCTGTGGTTACTGAATTTAAAGTGTGATTGATTTTTTTAATGATTATTGTTCTGTTCAAGTTAGGAAAATCAATGAGCTGGAACTATAACTCACTTAATTTCCAAATTCCGGATTTTGTGGTGTTGGGAGTGAATTCCATAGCAGAAGAGTACTCCACTGGGTAGAGCTTCCATTACAGTGGGCAGATGGGAAGACCCTCACCAGAATTTAATTTGTAATTACTTTCTTAGCTCCGCATTCACAGAGACATAGAGTGTCCCAGAAATGTGTTGTGGCAAAGTGATTAAGACTGGGCTGCTGTCAGACCTGTTCAGGACCCCACTTCTGCCTAAACTCACTACACTTGTAGTTGTGAAGAGATTTTATGGCCTCTGTAAGCTTGCCTCTTCCATCTGTAGAATGAGAGGGAAAGCGTGATCTTTTTAATCTCAGAATTCGTAAAATGCAAATAAGCCATGTAACACAACCAGAGGAAGCAAGACTGAATGGCCCTGGGGGGTGTCATCTCCTTTCCTGTCCTTGAGCTGGCAGTGGGTGGGGGTATCCATGATCGAGCTTTCCAGACTTTGTCCTGGTAACTCTACTTGAAAGAGAACCTTGCACTTAAATCCTCCCTTCCTTTCTGTGCCTAAACTAGAGTGAGCTTAAAGTCTCGATGAAAACCTACATTTGAAGAAAAGTCTCAGGGCTGTGGGATGTGGAAATGGAAATGGTTTTGAATTCAGGGTATCATGGAGAAGGGAAATCGAGGGAGGGGAGTAACAGTAATGGAGGAACTGTATCACACCCTAGAAGGTTTATGAGAAACACTGAAGTTGTCAGGTGCAATGTTTTTCAGTTGAATATATCAGGAAAAAAGGCATTAGTTGTCCTGTGACCCGGTTATGCATTATAAACAAGTATGTGTGGAATTTTAGTCATCTTTGGATAGTAGACATTCATAGAAATGTGTGTCATGTATGCACATACACATTTTCATTTTTACATTTACACACATTGTGTACACTCAAAATCCAAAGGGATTTTGCACCCTTAGTTTAGTCAATTTAAGTCATGGCTTCATTTTGTGTTTGTGGTACTGTGGGTTGGATCCAAGGACTAATCTCTTGTTAAACACATACTCAACCAGCTAGATCCTGGCCCTAAACTTTTTCCTTTTAGAACAGTTGAAATTATATAAATATCAAAAAAGTAATTCCATTTACCCATGTCAGCAGCCCATGTTAACACCATACCTTGATACATTTGCTACAAGTCCTGAATCTGTATTATTTGGTATTGACTGAAATCCATACTTTATTCACATTGTCTTGGTTAGAACTAGAAAGAATTCTTTTCCTTTTAAAACCTAATATCATTTTGCTGCTCCAGGATCCAGGTATGGATCCTACAAAAGAACAAGTTGTCATGGCTCCTTAGACTCCTGTGGTCTGTAAGTTTGGAATACCCTACTTTTAATGAGCAAATAGTTTACTGGAGTCACAGTAAGACACTGGCAGAACACTCCTTGATTGGGATTTTCCCACTTTGTTCGCTTTTCCTCTCATTTTTAGCCAAGGATGATGGGTTTTGGGGAAGACAGACCCAAACAGGTCGTTTTCATCCCAGAATATCAAGAGAACATACTCAGAATGCTTTTTCACTGCTAATGTTAATTTTGATCAACTGGCTGATGTAGCTGGAAATTTTCCTGTGTCCACCAGGCCTTGTGGTCCTGCAGCTGCTTATAAAATAATTATTCAGAGGCTTATATTAATTATCAACTGTATGGCCGATGACAGGCTTTCTGTTAGCTAGTTCTTTCATCTTAAATTAACCCATTTTTATTAATCTTTGTATCGCCACTTGGTCCATGGCTTTACCTGTGACCCATTCATTACATGTTGCTCCTTGGATGGTGGTTTGGCATCTCTCCTTTCCCTTTTATTATCTCTCTTGGATTTTTTTTTTTTTTTTTTTTGCCTGGCTCCATCCTGCCCTGCCATAGGCCAATGCAGCTTTATTTATCAACCAATCAGAGCAACACATATTCACAGCATACAGAAAGATATCCCACAGCAGGCTGAGGTGGTGTTTGACAGACTTTCTTAATGTAAATTGTGTCCCAACCCTCCTCACTGCTTGGAAGGAAATCAGTGTGTTCTAGAAAAGTGACCGGCTTCTTTGACTGTGTACCTCCCAGACCCCAGTGTGAGCAAGGGGTTGAGCCACTTAAGATGAGTCCAGCTGTTGACTGGAAGGTAGAGTTGTATAAGAAAGCAGCATTCCTCTGTCCTGCTGGGAGGTAGGAGTCTGAGAGGAGAGGGTGTTCTTGCTGAAAAGAAAAGGGTGCTGAGCGGAAAACTGAAAGTGTTCAACGTTAAGTGTAGGTGGGGTCTGTAAATGAGTTCAGTGACCTGCTAGAGAAAGGAGCTGAGGCTATGGCTTGTTAGAGTACCTAAATAAACCATTGAGATTCAGCACCGCACAGTTTAAAAGTCATTCATTGGGACGCACATGAACACGCATGTACACATATATTTTAAAACTCCATTTAGAAAATACAGGCCAAATTTTAGAAAGAAACTATTTATTGTACAGGTTCCCAAACCAGTAAGTAAGACAGTGCGTTTGGGTTTAGAGTCAGAAGTCAAGACTAAATATCTATTTCTTCTATGATACTTTACTCTTTTTTAAAAAAAATTTAAAATTTTGTTTTATGTATATAAATGTTTGCCTGCATGTGTGTGCACCACCTGGAGCTAGAGTTATAGACAGTTGTAGCCATCATGTAGGTTCTAGGAACTGACCCCTAGTCCCTGCAGGAACACCAGTGCTTGGAACTGCTGAGCCCTCTCTCTCCAGCCTCATACCTTATTCTTTTTTTATTTTTATTTTTATTTTTTATTTTTCTTTCCTAATAGATTTTCTACTTACTCCTGCAGGCGAGGGACATTGAGATCATGATGGGAGGACGTGCAGAGATGACCGGCCACACTAGTGGAAGCCCATGAACTGTGGACTGGGGGCTGTGGAGCCCCCATGGAACTGGACTAGGCCTCTGGATATGGAAGACGGTTGTTTGGTTCTACTCACTCCACATACCATCCACAGATCCCCCGTCCTCCCCCCTCCCACTTCCCAGCCCTCTTTCCCAAGCCACCCCGCATCCCCACATCCCCCAAATCTAGGTCTCCCATGGGGAGTCAGCAGAGCCCAGCACACTGAGCCTAGGCAGGTCCAAGCCCCTTCCCACTGCACCAAGGTTCCAGAAGCCTGCCCATAGATCAGGGACAGATCCCAATCCCCCTGCCTGGGTGCTCCCCAAACAGTTTGAACCAAACAACAGTCTTCCGTATCCAGAGGGCCTAGTCCAGTCCCATGGGGGCTCCACAGCCACCAGTCCACAGTTCATGGGCTTCCACTAGTATGGCTGGTCATCTCTGCACGTCCTCCCATCATGATCTCCACGTCCCTCGCCTGCAGTAACTCCCCTCTCTCTCATCATTTGGGGTGCCTGGACTGGTCTACTCTGGTGACCGATCTAGTGAATAACCTAGCTGTCATCATAGAGCCTTTGTCCAGTGACTGATGGAGGCAGATGCAGAGATCCACAGCCAGGCACCAGGCTGAGCTTATACTTTATTCTTAACACTATTGAAAGTATATAATAGTAAAGACTTACAAGACCTTGCCTGGTTTGTGGAAGTGTTTTTATATATGAGTTTTAAATTATAGTCACAAGCTGGGCGGTGGTGACGCACACCTTTAATCCCAGCACTTGGGAGGCAGAGGCAGGCAGATCTTTGTGAGTTCGAGGCCAGCCTGGTCTACTGAGTGAGATCTAGGAAAGGCGCAAAGCTACACAGAGAAACTCTGTTTCGAAAAACAAAAAAAAAAAAAAAAATTATAGTCACAAATCAGTGATTCCAATTTATTACAATGGTGACTTAGCAAATTTCTCAGGTCACCACTGTATCTGCTATTGTTGGCATAATCTCCACCAGGGAAAAAGTCTTCCTTGTAAATATATGACCTATTAAAAATTTGGCCCCTTGTTAGGTTATGTATCTCCACGTACTGCAAAGTCAATATTCAGTATGGTTTGTAAGCTACTGAAGAATGATTTTTTTTAAAGATTTATTTATTTATGTACTTTATGTATATGGGTGTTTTGCCTGTATGTATATTTCCATACTAGAAGAAGGCATCATATCCTGTGAGACTACGGTTATAGATGGTTGTGAGCCATCATGTGGGTGCTGGGAATTGAACTGGGGTCCTCTGGAAGAGCAGCCAATGCTCTTAACTGCTGAGCCATCCCTCCATCACCCAAAGAATGATCTGCTGACTTTACATTTTGTTTTGATGTGGTTGATCAGAAAGGAGAAGGGTATATTAAAATAAGAGGCTTTAGAGCAGTGGTTCTTAACATGTGAGTTGTGACCCCTTAGTGGGGTCACATAACCTTGTCAGAGGGGTCACCTAAGATGATCAGAAAACATAGCTATTTGCATTACAATTCAAAATAGTAACAAAATCACAGTTATGAAGTATAGCGAAAATAATATGGTTGTGGATCCCCACAACATGAGGAACTGTATTAAAGAGTTGCAGCATTAGAAAGGTTGAGAACACTGCATATTCAGTTTATGTTGTATAATCACCATTTCTTTGATATTGCTTGTTTTAGATGAGAAGAAGCAAATGGTTGCCAATGTGGAGAAACAGCTTGAAGAGGCCAGAGAACTGGTGCGTAGTCTTAGGGGTGTATTGAACACAGCCCCTTGAGCCAAACCCCAGAGCCTGCTGTGTGTGCTGTGGACATGCGCGGAGCAATGTGCATATGTGTTCCCACTTCACGGTTCATCCTTTCAGATTAAAGGAGATTTAATCACATCTAGAGATTTTTATTCTTTTTAATAAAGGTGGCTCATTCAATGTCAACCTCTAATTTATATTCCTTCAGAATACACCTCCTAAGAACCACTCTCTTAGTACATGATCTTAGTAGCTAATGTTTGGTAAAGGCACACCACACACTAGGGGAAGTGCATTGTGTTATAATCTTTAACTCTCTTGAACCCCCTGTGGGATAACTTGTCTTTCAAAACTGATGAAGGTCTGAGATTTCCACCAACTTGGAAGCTGAAGAAGCTTGCCAGTCCCTATGGATGTCCACAGAAAATGTGAGATTTCATGTGTGTGTGTGTGTGTGTGTGTACATGTGTACATGCATATGTGTGCACATAAGTACATATTGATGTGGAGGCCAGAAGTTGACATCAGGTGTCTTGTTCAATTTCTCTCCACCTTCTGTTTTGAGGCAAGGTCTCTCCCTAGACCCCAAGCTCACTGTCTCAGCTAGAATGGCTGACCATCGAACTCCAGAGATCCCATGTTTCCTTTCCAAGGACTGAAATGGCAGGCATGCATCTCGCCACAGCCAGCTTCTATGTGATTGTGTGATTAGAACTCAGATCCTCCTACTTGTGTGGCAAGCACTTTGCTGACTGAGCTGTTTGCTGCAGCTCCCAAGAGAGGAGGCTCCCGAGTCAGACCCTGAAGCCTCCTATTACAACAGAACAGCTGCCAGGATGGCAGTGTGGTTGCTTTAGCTCCCTGAGCCCCAGTTTCCACCGAGGAGCTGCACACACTTGCTTCCACTGGGAACACAGAGCCTGGGCAGTAAGCCACATACAGCAGCCTGGAAGCAAGCCTGCTCTTTGTCCCAGGGAGTCGTATTTCATTCTTCAGTTGCTCTGTGTGGACAGACTTTGAGGCATGCTGTGGACAGACTTGTTAGAAAATCACATTCATACACAGAGAACCCTGTAGGAGCATCAGAGAATCATGGTAGAGTGATGTTTAGATTGTTGCCACTACCATTATAGATGAGGACCAAGGCTTAGAAAGGCAGGAAATGTGGGGCCTGAGTGCTCTATAGGCTTTTGTGCTTGGATGTCTTATTCCTACAGTCCTGGCTCATACACTGCCTTTTCATGACGATAAATCCAAGGGAGCAAAAGAGGGAAACGTATTTTGTTCCAGTTTTGGGTGTTGAAAGCAAGTGTTGTAGAAACTGTTGGATAGATTGTTGCTGTATATCATGGGCTGAGTGGCTTGTCTGAGTACTGAGGTCACCCTTTGGTGTTCCTTCCGTACCTGTACTGGTAGACTGAGGGTCATTTTCTGAAGGATTTCCATTAACTGCTATTATTTACTCATAACTCTTGCAACACTACCTTGGTTGTGGCTAGGGGTTCAGGCTTCTTGAGTATTGTTTTTTTCAGAACCTCCTTGGACCCTAAGGTAGTTCAAGGGCATTTGGAATCTCTGGGAAGGCAGAGACTTCTCTAGAGGACAGCTGAAGAACCTGACATTTGGATAATACTTGGTGGTGGAGCCATGTACCAGAGGCAGCAAGCGGATTTGGGGTTTCAAGAAGGAAGTTGTTCCCCATTGCACAGCGTTCTTTTCCTGTGGTCGAAGATCAACGTGACTGGGACCTACAGAGTTGCTCTTCAGTTTTCACTGTCTCTTGTTCTCCTTGTTGTCAGAATGACTGTCTCTGTGCCATGTGACTTGTAGGTGCTGCAGGCTGCTACCACGGTCTCCATCTTCGTTTCCACATCTTCTAATGCCTGTCTTTCTTTATCCTTTTCTCCTTCCTTCTCTTTCTTTTTCTTTTCTGTTTTTGGTGTCGGATCCCCTGGAACTAGAATTACAGACAGTTGTGAGCTGCCACGTGGGTCCTGGGAATTGAACCCAGGTTCTCTGGAAGATCAGCCAGTGCTCTTAACCACTGAGCCATCTCTCCAGCCCCCTTCTCTTTCTTTTAATATTAACTGTTTCTTTCAGTTTCTTGCCTTTCATATGAAGACACTGACTTTAGATGCAAAGCATCCACTCAGTACACTTCTTCCTTCTGGTTAGTGGGATGACTGTAAATGGTACAACCGGTCAGTTGTAATGGGGGTCTTGATCTAGTTTTCCTCTTCAGAACTACTGTTTGTATTTCTTTACCCTCTGGAGACATTTTGTTTACTTGATAATGAGAGAAAGCTGGTCTCTTTAGGATTGAGGTTCTACCATAACTAAGCCCTCATGGAGCTTGCAATACTTTATTATTAGTAATATTAAGATTTGAACCTAAAATAAGCATTTTTGTTTGTTCAAAATGTTCAGAAAGTTGAATTATTTAGTTTTAATGATATCTTAGATTATATGCTATTCTTTTGATGAGGAAACTGACAGAAAAGCTTGATTTTGATTTGACTGCTAGGATGATTTTAGTAGTCTATGGACACTGTGCTTACTGGACTTACCATGTGTTCTACTCTTCAGTGGCTACATGAGTGTTGTGAAAACAGAATGAGTATATGTAGTCCTTATTCTTGATTCTAATAAGACATATTTCACTTTAAAAGAAAGAAATCCTTACAGAGGTCTACGTTCTCCAGTCTTACTCAGCACAGTGCTGGTTGTTCCAGTAGAATGATGTAATGAGAAAGAACTGAAAAGAATACAGCCAGGGAAGGAAGAGGCCAAAGTATCACCCTTTCAAGACGGCACGGTCCTATTTTAAAGATCCTAAAGACTCCTCCAGACAGTGCTTAGATCTGGTGTGCACTTGCAGCCAAGCAGTAGGATACACTATTTCTATGCAAAAGTCAGCAAATAATGAATGAGCTTATCAAGAAGGAGATCAGGAAAAAATTCCCATTCACAATTCTTCAAAAAAGAGAAGAAATAAGAACAAAACTACCAAGGAAATGAGACTCTGTAATGTAAACTTTATGACACTAAAGATGTTGAGAAAGAGAACCAGAAGATGACAAACCTTTCCATGCTTACAGATTGGCAAAATTAATATTACGAAAATGGCATATTACTGCAAATTATCTACATGTTTAGTTTACTCTCCATCAAAACCCCAGCGTCATTCTTCCTAAAGCTAGAAAGAGCAATTCAGAATTCATATGGAAGCACAGAGGATCCCATGTGGCCAAAGGAATCCTAAGCAGAAATACCAGTGCTGGAAACACCATAAGGCCTGACCTCAAATGATACTACAGAGCCATGGAGACTAAGGCAGTGTGGGTACTGGCTTAGAGACAGCCATGGAGACCACTGGAATGGAGCCCAGAAACAAACTCACAAAGCTACAGCCCACCTGCTTTGTTTCACAGCGGTGTCCCAAACATCCATTGCGGAATAGGCAGCCTTACCGCAGACGGTGCTATGAAAACTTCGTTCCTCGTAGAAGAATGAAAGTGTAGGCATCCTTCTCATCCTGCACAGAACCAGTTGAAAATGAACCGGAGACCTCGTGCAAAGCTTGAAACTGCTACAGCAGGCGTATTTATCTTTATTTATGTGTATGTGCGCGCATACACGTTTGTGGTGCTCGCAGAGGCCAGAAGATGGTGTCAGATCACCGGAAGCTGGACTCACAAGAGGCTGCAACGTTACCTGGCAGAGAGTCCAGCAATCAAACTCAGGTTCTCAGCAAGGCAGCCAGTAAGCTCACCTTGAGCCATCTCTCCAGCTCTGAAAAACACTGTAAGATACAGGCCTGAAAAACACTGTAAGATACAAGACCTTTCCTAAAAGGACTCTAACAGAATATAGCTCCAAAGACTGACAGATAAGATTACATGAAAGTGAAAAGCTTCACAGAGCAAAGGAAATAATTACCAAAGTGAAGAGACAACCTATGGGAGAAAAATCTTTGCTAGCTATACTTCAGATGGGGGTGGGGCTTAGTATGTAGGAAATATAAAGAAAGTAAAAACTAGACACAAGAAAACAGATCTTCTAGTCAAAGAAACAGGCTAGTCTACTAGTGTTTCACACCCTTCCCATCAGGGAAGTGCAAACTAAAGCCCTGGAGGTCCCATTTTTCTGTCAGAGTGGCACACATCCAAGGGCGAGGACCAGGGGAGTGGCAGATGCTGGAATCTCAAGAAGAGGCAGGAGGAGCAGAAGTTTAGAGGTCATCTCCTCAGGTGCACAGTAAGTTCAAGGCTAGCCTGGGCTATATTAGAGGAGCAGAAGTTTAGAGGTCATCTCCTCAGGTGCACAGTAAGTTCAAGGCTAGCCTGGGCTATATTAGAGGAGCAGAAGTTTAGAGGTCATCTCCTTGGGTACACAGTAAGTTCAAGGCTAGCCTGGGCTATATTAGACACTGTCTCAAAAAATTAAAAAAACAAATCAAACCAGAAGGTAACCAGTACTGGCAAGGATGTTGGAGAAAGGAATGTGTTCACTGTTGCTGTGAATGAAGACTACAGAGGCAGTATGGGAATCAATATGGAAGGATCTTAAAAAACGTTCCAAGTGGAAATGCCAGATGACAAGTATGCCACTGTTGTGTATATCCAAGGGAACTGCCACGTCCTGCCACAGAGATACTTAGATACCCATGTGTCCACAGTAGATGAGACATGGAAGCTGCCTGAATGTCCACTGACTGATGAATCGATAAAGAACTGTGATGCACACATAATGGAATTGTATTCTCCTGTAAAGATGGAATCATTTGCAGGAAAATGGATGGAACTGGAAACTTAAGTAGAAGAAGACAGATTCAAAAAAACAGAGACTTCTTGTTTTTGCTACACAGATCCTAGATGGACGGAGAAGGTGTGGGGGGTGTGGGGAGGGGGCGCGATAAACTAGGAAGGTGACAGTGAGCAGTGGAGAGTTCTTAAGGGAAGGAGAGAGAAAAAGGGTGATTGAATGCATGTGACATGAGAGAAGAGGAGAAAAATGGGGGAGGAAGCCGAGCAGCCAGAGGGAGACAGGTGGGGCAAATGAGAGCAAAGTGTATGGAAACGCCACAGTGAACCCACTACCTTGTATGCTAACTTCAAAACCAAAACTCAAGGCGGAGACAGTGATGCTGTCGGAGACTAAAGTGCCTTGATAGTGATGATGCCACACAAGCCTGGGGACCCGAGTTTGGAAACCTAGCAGTCATGTAAACAACTGGGCGAGGTTGTGTATGGCTAAACCTGGCACTGGGAGGTCGGGGAAGGGAGATAGGCAGATCCTTGGAGCTGGCCAGCTGTTCTAGCCAACTGGTGAGCAATGGGTTCAGTGAGAGACTCCACCTACTTTTTAGGAAATTTAGCAAAAGAAATATAAAGCATAATGTTAAAATGATTAATAATGACAGTGGAAAAGAAAGTGAAACAAATCCTGCTTTTGGTTATACATTGATAGAATGAGAAGCAAAGTCTCAAAGTGGTCTCACCTACATTCATAGCATTTTCATAAGAGCAGCTAACATGCCACTGATGGGTAAAGAGACACACTAAATGTCTTCTTGGGAAGGGATATTAAGCCTTCACATTTATGATGAGCTATCTCAGTTACTTACACGATCACTGTTTGAAAAGGGCTAATGAAAAGTATCTTCTTTTCTTATAAAAGTACATATCTTAATTACAATTTCCTGTTTGGTCCATCTGTATTCTACTATAGTTGTTCAGTCTCTACCAGTGGACACTAGGTGAGAAGCTTGTGTTGGTCATGATGTGTTGGAATGCTCTCAGAAGCAAAAGCATTGCTATCTTTTTCCGAGGATGTTATTGCCATAGTCTGGGCCAATTTGCTCTCATTCCTGGTCTTTCCTCTTTTAGGGGCGTGTACAAATTAGCTTCCTCTGCTGCCTTGTAGAGTGCTTGCTCTATTTCTATTACTATAGTTACTGTCAACCTAGTGATACAGTGCTTTAAATACATTATAGGAATTACTCAGTCAATTTTCATGACTGTCCTAGGAAAGAGATTATTTTTAGAGGTGAGAAAAGATGAGGCAGAGGGTCATTAAGACCTCCGCTGAAGCCCCATGGCGGGTAAGTAGTAGCCTACAATGTGAACACTGTCTCACTGGGAAGCCTGGACCCTGAACCATTATTGCATGTCTCTCTTGGCACCCATTAAACTCTCATGGGCTGTATCCAATGTATTACAGGGTGACAGATGGCTGAAGCATGCCCTGCTATGATTTCAGTGAGCACGGTGGATCTAACATATTGCTCTATCCTTTTAGCTCCTCATCAGTGTGGTTTTAATGTGTAAGAGTTAGGCTGGTGGCCGAGGTCACATGTTGGTTGTATGTGATTTTCCTAATTAGGAAAGACTTTCTCAAAGAAATTTCCTTAAATGTCCAAGCCAGGCTGCTGCTTCACAGCTGTGCCACAGGAAACAATCTCCCATCTTTCTAGGGAGTCACAGTCAGAAGACCAGATCAGGTTGCACCAAACAATGGACTCTCCAAGGATGTTGAGAACAAATTCAGGAGAGTGTTTTAATTAATGCATGTTTTCACAACAAATTCTCAACAAAGCAAGCAGCTTAGCGCCCGCTGTCATTCTCTAGCTGCTTACTGAGCCAATCAGGATGCAAGCACTAAAGCATTTCCAGTGTTACTTGATCGTGATCAGCCAGCGCCATAGTTCTGCTTCCTCAGCTGCAAACCCAGGGCTTAGAATCTAATCCTTTTAGCGATGACCATTTGGGCCAATAAAGAATGTGCATGTGATTCACCTTTTTCTCTCCCCACTTCAGCTTGAACAGATGGATTTGGAAGTCCGAGAAATTCCACCCCAAAGTCGAGGAATGTACAGCAACAGGATGAGAAGCTACAAGCAAGAAATGGGAAAGCTGGAAACAGATTTTGTGAGTTCGGTTCCACCCTCTGTTATCCTCAGAGTGTGAAGTTGGCACTTGTGATTCATTTCTGTGCTGTTTCCTCCCCATGCCTTAGTCAGCATTAAAGGCACAGTCTCAGAGCTCCTGCAAAAGATGAACACAGATTTGTTTAGGACTTGGAGATGACAGGAATTAGAGGTGGCAAATGATGGGAGTTGGAGGACATGGCTCTCAGCTAGATCCAAGATGCACAGTTCTTGAGTCAGCATAGTACTTCCTAGTATTTAGCATGGTCAGAATTCCTTTCTAGTTCATGGGGCTGAGTAGATGGCTCAATGGGTCAGCTGCCACACAAGCATGAGGGCCGAGTTTGGAAACCCAGCAGTCATGTAAACAACTGGGCAAGGTGGTGCGGTCAGCCTTCTGAATATGCTACAACATTGTGGGCCCTTGAGGAATTAGGCAAAAGGAAACAAGTCACACCCAGAAGACAGATGAGATGTACATCCTCTTGTACAAAATTTCTAGAATGGTCAGACCCAGAAACAGAAAGTAAAACGGCGCTTGCTGGGGACGGGGCAAGGAGAATGGAAAGCTGTTGGACATGTAGACTTTCCATTCTTCAAGAAGTGGAGTTCATGAGATCAGTACTGTGAATTTGTCTAGCCTCTGTTTGCTAGGCACCCAGAAGGACCTACAGTCGTACAGTCTGTGTCCTTTGGATTTCACCACAACTTTAGGGTTCAGATAAAACACTGTGAACGACAAAGAAGTAAAGTGATAACGCAATGGTAACAATTGTTCTTGTGTAGATGGGCATAGCAAACTAGAATTCAATAAACAAATTAAATTTCATATTCTTCACATTTAAAGTAAAAGAACATGCAGGTGAAGAAAGAATTGTCCCTTACCTGTGAGTGACACAGTTACGTTTTGTCACACCAATCTGCTGTGTTTGTGGATCTAGGTAAAGAATTTATAAGGATCCTTCTGTGTCCGACTCCCCCTTAGTTATTTATTTGGAAAGTACACTTCTAGACTGCATTATATCTTCCCACCAGTGGCAGTGGGATTCAGGGAAATGCTTCTGAGCTTGGAAGCATTCTGACTTACATCTTAGTGGAAACTCCCTGAGAAGTAAGATGGCTGCATCGGTCACTGTGTTAGTCAGCCAGGAGAGAGCTGAGAAGTGAGATGGCTGCATTGGTCACTGTGTTAGTCAGCCAGGAGAGAGCTGAGAGGATGCTGAGAGGTGGCAGGGGAGGAGGAGAGGCAGATCTGGCTCAGAGTGGGGAGGACTCAATCTGTGGCTATCAGAACATCATGCTGAAGCAAAACAATTCTTTGTGGTGGCCAGGGTCAAAGAGAGAAAGGAAGTAGCTAGCCACTGTCTCCGTCCCTGTGCAGGATATTCTGCACTTCTGCACTGACCAGCTTCCTTTCACAGGCCCCATTTCCTAAAGACCAGGTGCGCGCCCCCCTCCCCTGCAGCCCACTAAGCCTTAACGTGTGGTCTTTGGGAGGGACATTGAAGTTCCAAACCATAAGTCACTCTGATATAAATGCCTATTTTTAAAAAAGGCACACGCTGGGTGGTGGTGGTGGTAGAGTGGGGCGGGGGGTCTATGATGGTTCCAAATGTCAGTGTTTAGTTCCTATGTTCCACTGGATCAAATCTTCTCCAGCTGCTCTTAGAGAGGCTTACTTCTCATGCAGAAGAAATTTGGGGTAGGAAGAAAATGACACTGATTTGATAATTTGTATCCTATATAGTGCATTAAAAAATAGAACTTGTCAACTCCAATCTATACTTAGAAAATTCTGGCCGGGCCTGTAATCCCAGCACTTGGGAGGCAGAGACAGGCGGATCTCTGTGACTTTGAGGCCAGCCTGGTCTACATGGCAAGATCCAGGACAGGCACCAAAACTACACAGAGAAACCCTGTCTTGAAAAACCAAGAGAGAGAGAGGGAGGGGGAGAGAGAGAGAGAGAGAGAGAGAGAGAGAGAGAGAGAGAGAGAGAGAGAGAGAGAGAGATTCTAAGATTGTTGTCCAGTGATAAATGACAATAACAGTAAAATATCTGTAAGGATTATTCTTAATTCGCTTATCTCATTTTTGTGGAATACTTTTGCAGAAATTTTTTTTTTTTCTTTTGAGTGCTTCCCCAAACACCCAGCAACAAATGTATTATTTAGGAGAGCTGTCTTAACAAAAGGCCACAGTCTGGAGGCCAGAAAAGGTGTGGCAAAGTGACTCCATTGCAAGGCTTCTCTCCTGTTTGTGGATGGCTTCTTCCTGTCCTTACAACATCTCCTGCACACACTAGTAGCCCCGTCGGGATTTAATCACCTCTTGGAAGACCTGTTCTCGGAAGTACCTCTGCATGCTGTGTAATGGGAACTAGGGCTTCGGCATGTAAACCTGGAGATACAGCTCAGCGCAGAACCCGACTTTCATTTCAACCTTTTCATGTTAGATGTTAAATTACCCAGAACCCGGACTTTTTTTCAATGTTTTCGTGTTAGACACTAAATTACCCAGAACCCCGACTTTCATTTCAATATTTTTCCAAGTCCACACTACCACTTTTTTTTAAATACCTAAAAAGCCCCACTTAATTTCTTTTGCCTCTCTCTGGCCCTTCCCTGACTCTGGTGACCACTGTTCTACTTGTGTTTCTATGGATTGACATCTGTTTCCGTAAGTGAGTGAGGACATACAACATTTGTCTTTCTGCTCATCTCCCACTGCTAGCTCATAGTGATTGGCTGTAGACGAATTTCTAAACGGTCTTATTAAATAAGAAACACTGAGCCAAATATAGGGGTGGAAGCGAGCCAAATGTAAGGTTGGAAGCCTTAGAGATCAGGGAAATAATGATAGCCACCAACCTTACCTCTCCAGCTCTGCAGCTACCAAAAAAGGGGCTACTTCCTGTCTAACCTGCACCTTATTGCCTTGCTGTTCTGCTCTCTCATTGGCTCTTAGTCCAGCTACCTCACTTCCTTGTCACTGCCTTGCTATTACCTCCGATCTCCAGGCAAACTTTATTAACATACAAATAAAATATCACATTTCAGCACAAATAAAATATCACCACAGTTGGCAGTTTGTAAAGTTCTTTAGCACACATTCTTTCATCTCATGTTATGGTCTCTAGACAGAATGGTTGTGGATTACTGCTTTCAACATACATCCATAGAACCAAGGAGGTGCAGATGGATTACAGGTGTTCATCAAGTCTTCTTTAGTCCTACTGTATGCTAGGCCCTGTCCTAAGTTCTGGAATACAGCCTGAATTTGGACCAGCATAATGTTGTTGTTTTTGTGGAATTGAAACTCTAATGTGGACCTTGGAGGAGTGAGAAGATGAAAGTACAGGTGTGTCATGTTGCTCTTAGAATTTATGTTGTCAGTATTGTTGTGAGCTTCACTAGGGCCTGAAAAACAAAATGTTTGAAGCAGTTGGTTCAGGAGCTAACAGGTGATAGTAGTTCAGTTCCTGGGAGAGAGCACATGAGGTTAGCATAGAAAGGCCATGATGTCAAAATATTCAAAGAAAATGAACCTGTGAAAGGAGAAAAACAGTGAGCCAGGGGTTGTGTTTTTTCCCCCTTCAAATTTAAGATTGTTTCTTAACAAAACACAATAAATAAACCCCATTGAAATTGTCTTTTTAAAGTTACAAACATGTATAAGATGTTTGGCCAAGACTCAGTAAGTGGCAAGGAATTGGAATGATGTGTGTGGTGAACTGAGAGACTAAAGATCTGTTGAGTGCTTGGAGCGGCTGATATTGCACTGTGATGCTAGCACCATCTTGTGGTTGATTTCTGTAGTTGCATTTTTTTCTTGTTGCAGCGCTGAGCTTCCTTTTAGACTGCACACTCCCCAGCAAGGAGGGTTAGACTGTGATGGAGTTGGAAGTGGCACTCTGTCCCCCAATCTAAGTCCACTCCTCTCCCAGGTCCGGGTGCCAGAATTCTGTCCTTTCCTGTCTGGCAGGCCACATGATGTGATTGTTAGTCTGGCTCCAGAGCCGAGCTGCCTACATCAGAGAGAGGCACTTCTATTGACAGTCTCCACAGTGAGACTGAATGCTCCTAGAAATCCAGCTGCCTGTAGACTGCTGGAGTCGGTCCCTTAGGTCAGGGTTCAAAGGATGGTATGAACAGCTTGAAGCTTTGACTGCTGTTACCTGCACTGTCTCTTTTCACAGGTGACAGACAACTTGAGTATCTGTGGACAGCCTCTACACATCTTTTTTTTTTAAAAGTCTGAGACCAAAGAAGTGTGAATGAGAAAGAGGAATTTAATTTTTGTTGTTGTTTTTTGTCAAAAGGTGAAGAACTTGATGCTTCTGTTTACATTCTATCTTCCTTGTACTTGTGGCTGCCTGAGATAACCTTTATGGGAACTGTAGGAAACATTCAAAGCATATTTAGAACTGTGGCTGGTCTCAGCTTTAATATGTAGCAACTATCATATACTTGAAACTTCTTGCAGGAACATACATGTATTCTAACAAGAAATACAGGAGCTAATGTGATGGTGAACATTACATTTAAAGTGTAGACTTACTAGACTTGAGAGACCAAAAAGCAAAACATGCCTGTGACATGTAGGCCCCTAACTTGTACAGGCCTGTACCCTAGCAGCCCACTTCCCATTTTCCCCCAGACATTGAAGACTGTTTTTAAATTGACTGATGTGTTGAAATTTGCCGTTTGAAGTAGGTCCTAAGACTGCTCTGCTTGCTTTTGTAATCAAACTTGCTCACTCTGTGAGAAGATGACTGGGACAACTGCAAGACATGTGTTAAAGTCAGACTCTGCCTACACAGATGGAATACATAGAATCTTGTGGGTTTGCCTTGATACGCATACGGCTAATGTGCTTAGGGGCTATGTCTCAGGAGTGCTCCCATGTGCAGTCCTGGCCTTACATTGGATGCCAGTACCTAAATAAAAAGCCTCTTTGTATTAAAGTATATCTGTGGTCATGGTGAATCTCTGAGTGACCCCAGGCCAGTAACACAAGACTGGACAGGACCGTCTGAACAAAGAACCTCCCCTTCACCGTGTACACATAACATGTCTGCTGTTTACAAAGATTATACTTCTTCATTCTGTATAAAAATAGCAAAGCATTCCAAAAGATTTTGAAAAGCAAAGAAAAGTAGACAGAAGAACAAAATCACCTTAGACCTATTGCTCCAGGAGGGTCAGCTTTTACATTTTGGATGGTTGTTTTCCAATTTCTACTTTCCTTTGCATAACTTTGCATAATAATGCTATCACATCATCCACATTTAAAACATATATGTTTTAATGTTTACATTTTTGATATCTATAAATTCTAGATCATTTTAACAGGAGCATGTTATTTATTCAATGATGTTAACTTTAGTTGAATACCTGTATATTTCTATTTATTTCCTTCACAACTTATTGTACTGCAGTGAATATATTCGAATGGGCTTTTAATCAGGATCATTTCTAAGAAGGCACATTAGTAAAGAGTATCCAGTTTTGCAGTTCTTAATACCACTTGGCAAGTTTGTGTTCTGAACCCTTCGAACGCTTCTATTGTAGACCATCAGATCATTTCTGTTCTGTTTCTCCTCTATGTTAAAATGTGCTTCAAGAAAGACCAACCATCGGTAGACTGGGGCTGAACATTTAACATGTATTGTTCATTGAACTCTCAAACATTGTAGGAGAAAGAGACTGTGACTTTGGGGTTTCACAGACTCCAGAGTGCAATGCCACTGGAATTCTTTTCTAAGGTACCCCCTTTAGGGAGACACACCTTAGTGTTGACAAGGCTAGCAGACGTGTGTGGTTCCCAGAGCTGATTGAACTTTGAACTCATTTTACATTTTCAATATTTCTTAATCAGAAACTGTCGACTGTGTTTTTTAGCATTTGTACATGCTTGTGACCTTTCAGGGGAAAGGCAGTGGTCTATTTAGATCTCACACACATGTGTGCACACATCCTTCTCCTTGAGAAGAGGATTTTGTCAGTCCCACAAGGGAAAATGATTAGAAAGCTGTCATGCAACTAGCCGTCTTTGATTGTAGGATTCTTGTTTAGACTCTTAACCTTGGTAACTCTGCTTAGAGAGCCTTGATGATTTCAAAGACGAACACAGAAAGTGAACCAGCATGGTAGGAAGACACCAAAAGCCTGCTTTCAATTGGAGTTACTGCCCTCTGTGAGGCAGGCCACACCCTTTGTTGCTCTGTTTTCCCACCAAGAGGATGGAAGGCTCATGCTCTTGAGCCCACCCCATCATGTGTGCTTGAGGGAAGTAGGTCCTGAGCTAAGCATTGGAAGTGTTTGCTTGTTGGACTTACCTGCTGCTAACTTTGAGGTTGGCCTCAATAGATTTTCTTCATCTATGAAGCTTTAATATTTTCCCAGTGTGAGTGATTTTAAGACAACCACCTCAGTCTTGAGACTGTTGACTTTAGGTGCTGTAGGCTTTTATGACCTGTGAAAATAACTTCCATATTCACTGAAGCCATGGCACAGGTCACATGTGCCCTGGTACAGATATGTGTATACCCACATATGCATCCTGTGTAAACTCTTCTTTCTGTGGTGTTAGAGTCTGAGATGGGCTTTGCTGTTTAAATGAAATTTTTCCTTATGCAACAATGCTTTCTTTAAAAAATTTTGAAATTATGGTGTCATTTAATCATTTTATTTATTAAAGGAACCCATTTTTATTTAGGCTTTATAATGTTTTGATTTTTCTATGTAGCTAAAGTATGTATTTTTCAGAGAAAATGCTAAATTGATGTGTGTGTGAATGTGTGTATGTGTGTGTACATGTGTATGGTGTATTGGTTTTAGAAGTCTTCTCAGTTATCCTTTTTAATGACAAGCTACTTTTAACTTTTTTGATGTTTACTTGTATTCGTGATCTCACTAGAAAATAAGAGAATTTTTTTTTTTTCAAAAAAAGTTTGCAAGATTAACTGTAAGCCTGTGACAGAGTTGGTTTTCTCACTAGTCACTAGGTGGCGCTGTTTGTTTGCAGAGTGCCATTAAAAAAAAGGAAGGAAAAAAAAAGGGAAGCATCTATGGTAGTAACAGAAATTACTGCCTCATGAATAAAATATTTCTGATGGGATTTGCATTTCTATATTGGCTGAAGACACTGTGTTGAATGTTTTATTAACCAGCCCAGTGCAACTGTCAGCCTATTAAAGAGAGCCAATGGTCCCTGTTTAGATAAATAAACTAAATAAATCCAATTCGTCAAATTGTGTTCCTGGCTGTTTATTTTACATTCTTTTGATGTACAGTTTATTTTAAGTTAAAGCCACATTGGTTTAAAAATTAATGGGAAAATGTTATTTGGTGTTTGGAACATGAGGAAGTTAATTGCCATAGTCAAAAAGCCATCTCTGTCCTAATGTGAAATTGTTTGCTCATAAACAGTAAACTTTTCACCAGTTGCTTACAAACTGTGTCGTGGTCAGAAGTCATCTGATTGATGTTCTGTAACCGATGGCCAGAGACCGCCATCCCCGTCACATACCGCTTAGTTTCCCTGGCATCAACCTCGTACTCTTTTCACTTGGTTCCCATGGCATCCTGCTCCTTTCTCAGGTGTGACCCTTAATTCCTTGGACAAAGCAGCAGCTAATTCATTTCTAAGTGAAATGTCTTTTATGAATGTGCTTTCCTGGTGCACTTCAAACCTTAAAGGTGAGAGGAGGGTAGTGTGGGAGTGACATTTGTGAAGAGACTCCATAACAAACCAGTTCCCATCTGTTCATTGCCCTCCTAAAGTTGATGCTCAAGGGAAATTCATGGCTGTATAATATAGCACTACCAACTGAACTAGATATTTCATACTTAGGCCCTAGGGCTACAACAATATTTGAATAAAACACGTCAATTTTGTGCTTTGCCAAACTAAAATAAGTTGGTAACTTGAAATGATAGATAATGGTTCTGACGTCTCATTTCTTTTTCCATGAGTCCTCAGTTGCATTTTATGCTATTCTTACTGTCTTTTATCCACTTCTGCATTGGTGAGGTTCAGAGCAGAGCTCAAAGTGGGTTAGGCACTTTTGACTTTGCACACAGCTTTTCAGGGCATTCAGCTGGTGGTGATGGGATTGTGCCAGATCTGATCTCCAGGGTGAGGTTTTCAAGCTGTGCAATAGTAGTTGAAGACATGTGCTCTGTCAGCTATTTTAAGCTTTCTTGTACAAGAAGTTAAAGTAAGGCTCAGATGGACTTTGCCAGACTTTGCTGTTGATTTTAAGTTAGTATAAACCTGGCAGGCGCTGGGCCATGTGTAAAAATAGTTTCATTTTTGTTTGTTATTTTGCTTGAATCTGTGTCCTTCCGAGGCTGAAAAAAATCATTTAAGGATATAAGAAAATTTAAAATATGGAGTCAAATTGCTTTAAATTTTTTTTTGCCTTGCTTTTTAAGAAATTAGATAAGGGAGTTAAGTGCTCAACTGTCTCTGAAGTGCCCAAGTGTTGCCACAATAGGACACCAGGGACAGAGACGTCACTTCCCCAGTCCTATCAGACCAAGCTACTAGAGCGTGCTTGACCTGGAAGACTAAGGAAACAGTCTACTTGTCACCCCACTCACTGTTGAACACCCCAGAAGAACGCTCTCTCTCAGAGCTGGAGCCCAGCTGTGGAAATGGAGAGCTCTAATATTGGTAATGACAGAATTGGAATTCATCCCTAAGATGAGGAGAGGGGATCCAGTTATCCTTTGGAAAGTCACGTTGCCCATCCTTAGCCTTGCTGTAAAGCATCTAATTTATATAATTAAACAAGTTTCTTAAAATGACTTCCTGTGAGTCAAAACAAAGATTCCCCACCCCCCTTTCTTTGTTTGCTCTGAAGTTTTCCTTGGACACTTTTATGACTGGCCATTGCCTCTTCACATACTCACCAGCTAACAATTGTTGTTTTTTCTTCTTTTAGATATTTTTGCATTGCGTATACTCATTGTACGTTTTTAACCCCGGTGCATATTGTGTGTGGAGCACACCCCCACAGTCTTCCACGTTGCTCACTGTGCTCTTGCCTAATTGACAAATACATTTCAGCTGAAGGGAGAGTACAGTTGTCTTATTCATGGTTACATGATACTTAAACTAAACAGGGAGAAGAAAGTTTTCATTTCAGTTAGAAACCTGCAGGTTGATAATTGTTATTTTAGTGAGGCTTAAACGTTCCTTCCTTTGCCTTATTGAAGGAATGTGGCTCAGGGTTAGTCACTGCAAATACTGTCTGATCCAGGGATTCTATTCAAAGGCTTTATTTACACTCCAAAAATATCAGATAAATATTGTTGCAGGTTTGCTCGAAGTAGTTAATACTTTTTTTTATATTATATGTAAGCTAAATTTGGTCATGGATCACGTTTCTAAGACACGCGTGGGAAATAGTGAGAAGACCCAGAGCCTGTGGTCCCGAGCCCTCCTGCATGTGTATCTCTGTACTGTGCTATACCCCTCTGATAGGAACCTTTGAAGGCTGCCCACAGAAGGGGGAAGGATGAATGCCAATAGGGTCATAAATAGGGAACCACTTGGAGAGCTGCATTAAGTTTTAGTTGGCAACTTTGCTGTGTATAGACAATAATCCTGTAATTACAGAATTAAAAGGTTAAAGTATCTCAAGGTCAGAAGATCCTTGAAAATCCTAAAATACGTAAGCCGTCTTCCTTGGGGCTCCAGGAGCAAGCTGCAGGAGCTTACACAAAGGGCTGAGACGTGAAGTCCTCCATTGCATTCTCAGGCATGACCTTCGTACTTGCATAGCTTTGTGTGCCAGTACATCTTGTTTTTTAAAAGACATCTTAGAAATTAAGCTATGGTAACAGAAAGCAAGTTTTCTCCTTGACCTTGTGGGAGTAGAGACAGAAATAAAGGTAGAGGAATTATGATATTATATATTCTATGTCATTTTATCATATGCATTTATTACTATTTAGAGTTGTCTTTGTACTGAGTTTTCATCTGGAGTTCAAAATACACATGCAATGTCTTTGGCTTTCTTTCATATGCTTTCTCCAGTTTCTAATAACTAACAGTTCCCAGAAACCATTAGAAGTCACCATTATGACTAGAGGCAGAGAAAGTCTGTAGTTTCTCCTAAATGTTGTCATTAACATGAGGAGAGTTCGTGGTAGCATGCCCAAGCCAACAACCAAATAGCCTAGTAGTTTAAAAGCCCTAGAATTTCCCATCTATTGAGAAATTGGTCTGAAACATAGAAATAACATGGTGGAAAGCGAATGACTTGAGTCCAGTTCCTACCAGCAAAACACGTATGTCAAGGGAAAGAGCAAAGCTGGGAGCCAAATAAGGGAACTTCCAAGGTGGTGACGTTTTGTTGCTTCCTTGGACTGAGTTTTAGATTTGGTACTTCTCAGCAGTTTGCTGTTGTTGATTTGGATGTGTGATCCTGGGAATTAAACCTATGGCCTCACAGGTTTAAGACAAGCACTTAGCCACTGATCTATACCCTCAACCCCAAATTTGCATATTTTCCTACTTATTATAACCTTACTAATTGCAGACCTATAGTAAACAGAATTATGGAGGAGTCATTGGAGTGGTGTGTGGAAATAGGGAGAGGTATCCAACCATGGTGTGAATATTGTGGATGACCGTAGATGGAAGGGCTTGGAGAGAGATGCCTTGTGGGAGCTGATATCCAAATTGAAACTTGAAATAAGGAGGGATTTCAGAGAAGAACATAGTCATATTGAATGGCCAGACCAAAGGCAGGTGGGAAACTGCAGGATGGGTTGGAAGGTCAGCAGGGTGAGGGTGACACAAATTTGGAGCTGGTTGAAATTTTTCCATGCACAAAATATGAAGCCAGAGCTCTGGTCTCCAGCCTTTGTTGTACATTGGAATCTGGGTATCTTTAAACGTTGTTGATGCCAGATGGACTTCCACTCACACACTTAGGACTATCGGTATGGGTGTGATTTGGGCATCAGAGTGGTGTTTTAGTGCAGTTCCTCAAGTGACTCTCTGTACATTTGAATGTGGGAACTGATAGCTGGTGTGGGAAACTAAGCCAGAGAGGTGGGCAAAGCCCTGTTTGTTAGGCTGAACAACCCAGCCCTGACTCCATTTTGATTAGGAGCTACTAATGGGTCCCATGTGCTGGTGGCACACTAGCTTTGCACCTAAAACTGCAGTTTTTTCTTCCTTGCGAGTTAGAGTTCTGTTTAATTTAATTTTTTTCTGCTTTCAAATCCCTAAAATGATTTTAAAGTAAAATTTTAATTCAGCAAAATCTCTTATCTTACAATAACATGTGTATCAAATTGCCTTAAAATTAATTTCCTTTTGGTATACTTAGGTTTTATGATAGTCTTTACTTGGAGGAAACGAAGAAGATGCATACATAATTTTTCTCTGTAGGTGGCAAAACGAATTTTAAATTCTCACTTGAGCTTAGAAGAAAACAAAAGCAAGCTGTGAGCTTTAGTTAGTACTGATTTGTGGCTTGACCTCAAGCCTAAGTCAGTGCCAATAGAGCGTCTTCACGTGCATGTTTCCACTTTGAAAGTCGCTGTTTCAGAAGCATTGAATCAGACGTAAAGTCTGAAAGTGAAATACAAGAGTCCGTGTAAATGTGTGCTTTTTCTGGATTTAGAGGACAAACTGCGTATTATACACAGATGCATTCTTGAAAACATACTCTTACACACACTTTTTTTTTTTTTTACTCTGTGAACTCTTGAAAGATAGATTGTAACTTAATTTTGTCCAGAAATGGCTAGTAATCTCTATCGAGAGAGAAGTACAGATGTGATGGATAAACGGGATTCTGTTGTGGCCAGCGTCTTCACTGATCTCAACAGAACCGCTCTTTGCTTCCCCTGTGTCTGTTTGCTCTTGGCAGAAAGCCAAAGGAATTTGGAATAGAAGGAAAATGAAAATCTCCTTGGTTCCAAATGATGACAGTTGTGTACTGGTATGGGGAAAGTTACTTGCAGCCTAGTAACAGAATTATTAGAAGATTGCTTGTTTGGGGAGAAACTGGAAGTTCTCTATATAGCAAGGTTGGGAAAATTTTTAATTTTATACTACCCAAAGCTTATGATTGCGATTTAAATCATCAAATGGCATGATTCAGTGGTTCTCAACCTTCCTAATGCTGCAACCCTTTAATACAGTTCCTCATGTTGTGGTGACCCCCCCCCACCATAAAATCATTGTCATGACTACTTCATTACTGTAATTTTGCTACTGAATTGTAATGTTAAATGTTTGTATTTTCTGATGGTCTTAGGTGACCCCTCTGAAAGGGTCATTGGATCCCAAAAGGGTTGGCAACTCACAGATTGAAAACTGCTGATATAATAGTTAAATTTTCAACTGTGAAAAATTTAAAACTACTTCTGAGTAGAATTTAGTTAAAAATACTCAGGTTGGAAAAATACTACCATTTGTCTTTTTAAAAAGCGCTATTTTAAAATCTATGATTTTACACCAAATTAATTATTTTTCTAGTTTTTAAACTATGTTATATTTACTGAAGCATTTTGCCTTACTTTGTTGTCATAGAGATCTCTTCAGGAAAGTATATGATTTCAAAGTATTTTTTATCATTAAATTGACCTCTTTTGAGTTATTTGTTATCCACTCCGCTGGACCCTACAGAAGTATGCCTGTGTGTCAGAAAGACACACTTGGGGGAAGTCATTGCCAGTGCATTTCCTGTCTGAAAGGGATTTCTGCCTTCTAACAGTGTTCAGAAACTGTCTACTCAGTAAAATTGGGCTTTCTGACTGGAGCAGAAAATGGCCATAGGTGGCACTGTGACTCCCACTGATATTTAAAATATGCCATGTTGTGGCATTTTGATATAGAAATTTCCAAGACCAAATTCATCTAAGGTAAACCCCTTTGCACTAAGAATTTACTTTTCACTCTGCACAGTTTATTTAAACCCAGAACAATTAAAGTGCTCTCTGCATTTCAAAAAGCTTCAGTTAGGAAACGCTGTCAGGCAACACACTGCTCAAAGCTGTCTGTCTTGAGATCTTGACAGTGTCTTTGGAAATTGGGTCTGTTTTCACACATCTCTGCAAAACCTTTTCTACAGGGGTAACACTTCAAATGCAAAAATTAAAGTGTGGCACCCTCCCCCATTCCCCTTGTCTCTCCAGAACTATCACCAAGACCTAGCTACCAAATGAAAGCATTTTGTCTTCTGGAGTTCTGTCATGCCTAAGTAACTGTACAGGTGAATGACAAGAGGTACCAGGCACAGGCGGAAGAATTCAGGAACAAAGTGGGAGTAGATGTAAGCAAGAGCCTTAGAGAAAGGGGACCCAGTTCCTTCAGAGTGAGGGTGCTGTGACTCTAGTCCCCATGGCAGTATGTGTGTTCGGCAGCCTGCCTGCTCCTGCTCTATCTCATGTTTCCCAGGGCCTTGGGGAATCTAAGCAGTTCGAAGAAATACCTCCAAATACATATGGATATTGTCACTAAGTGAAAATTTGCCTAAAGAAATTACCTAAAGAATTTCATCAGTTAGTATAAAGACTTACTCCACTTCCACATTGCTGTCATGTTTAGATACTCACAAACCTATCCGGCAGGGAAGACTAACTCAGCTATTTTCTTGTACTCTATGTTGTAAACTGGGATATTGGGTGCATTCCTACCTGGATGGTAATGCTTTGGTAGGAATAAGATGGTTCCCTTTTAGGGCAGAAGGAGGTATGCTCTCTCTTAATTGAATAATAGTGGTAATAGGCATTCTCCTAGGTCTAGAACAGGATCCTTAGCCTAGGTACTGTGGGAATTTGGAATGGACCATTCTTGGCTGGAGAATGTGACCACAGGAGGGTGTTGATCAGCACATCAGCCTCTACCAGCAGCCACCCCTTGTTCTTCAGCTGTGACCATCAGAAGAAGGTTGGTGGATATTTCAGATGTTTCTTTGCATATAAACTTATCCATATTTAAGGGCTATTTGATTTGAATGGTTTCTGACAGTTTCCAAAGGGGAGGGAACATGTGAATTAAATTATGGGCCCCTGACAGACTAGATGTGTGTCATTTATTCTTCAGCCATTTATAATTAAGATATAAGATATGGAAAACTAAGAGGTTTTCCCTAAGTTCTCGCAGTCTGGATCCACAGCTAGTGAACTTTAAAGCTATGAAGTTCTACTTCTCTGTAGCATCTGTCTTTAAAGAGTTCTGTAGTCTCTTAGAGCCAGGATATAGAGTTGAAAGATGGTTGTCCATTAACCAGCCCGTGTGTGTTTAACACAAGCTGTGAGCCATGAGAGGCACTGGACGGACCCTGGAGTCCTGGCTGTGAGCACCAGCTCCGATGCTAACGAAGCAGATGAGTGCTGTCGGGCAAGTCACTGGGCCTCAGTGTGCTCAACTCAGAGTGCCAGGCCAATCTCCATGCTCTGTGAGGGCAGCCGGCTCTGTGCACAGTGGTCCAGCAGTGGAATGCTTGGTCTTTCAAGATTGCTGGTAGTTTTCCTGGAGCTTTTACCATTGTTCTGCAGGCCGTTTAGATAATTAGTATGCTTTGGAACCTTTGGCTTAACTTAATCTATTAATCTCATATTGATATGTCTTCATTTTCACAATCCCTAGACCATTATTCACCTCCTTTGTGGAGTCATTTCTAATTATCTTTCCTGTCATGATGGATTTCCTTTACTCTTCGCTCACCTTGGTTCTGTATCTGTAACCTGTGCTAACTCACACACCGTATCTGTGGCAGAGCCAAGATGATTTTCACTTTCCACTTGCTTGCATTTTCTTACTCCAGACAATTACAGATCTTCACAAGAAGGGAGTGCGTCTTCTGTATGTCTTACAGGTATTTAATAAATATGGGACAGAGCAGACAATCAATGGATGCCTATGACCCAGAATTTATCATCTTAAGGAAAACCGTGTTTGAAAAGAAACTCATATGGCAGGGACAGGTACAAGGTGACATTCAAGATTTCCAGTGAGAAAGTCATATGTAACTTGAGTTGTTCCCTGAACACAGTTTCTATTAAATAGCACTGGAACGTGCTTGTTACAGGGAGCATTTTCTCCCTGCTGACTGATTTTTAATCTCCCAGACCAGGATGCTTTAAGAATGAGGACTCTGGGCTAGAGAGATGACTCAACATTTAAGAGCACTTGGTGCTCTTGAAGAGGGCTCAGGTTCAGTTCTCAGCACCCGCATGGAGGTTCACAGCCATCCACAACTCCAGTTCCAGGGAATCCAGTGCCCTCTTCTGACCTCTGTGGGTATCAAGCATTCACATGAATCCCAGCTTCTCTTGAGACTAAGGTAGGAGAATCACAAGTTCAAGTCCTACCTGGACTACAGACTGAGTTCAAGGCATGGTCTATTTCACAAGATCCTGTCTCAAAAATGAAAAATAGTGTATAATAATAAAGGACAGGATGTATAGTGTCAGTGGTAGAGTTCTTGCCTAATGTGTAGGAGATCCAAGGTTATACCACAAAAATACTCGCTCATTATACACACAACCAAAAGCAAATTGTGTGAAGTTTTATAAATGAATAGGATATCAAGTCTGATATTCTACAAATTTGAAATTGTTGGATTAGCTATTGGTACAGGAGGAGAGACAAGTTGGGCTAGCTTATGGAACCAGTGTAAAGGTTTCCTAAGTTGAGTAAACATCTTGATTCTTGGTTACAAAACAGGAGTTTGCTATAGCCCGTATCAACTAAAACCAGAGCTGTAGGCTTTTGCTGTGGGAGTGTGGCTGTCTTATTGAGCTGGCCTGTAGCTGAGCAAGCGTTTGAAAGTGACATTGACTGACTTGACTGCAGTATTCTTTTCACCATACTATTTCCTTGTCTATAACGTGGATATCTCACAATGACCCAAACTGTAATCCAGGGGAAACTTTGCCTTCCTCTCATTTCTCTAGTCTTCACTTTTTATTGGTTCAAGATCTTTGGGGTCTTAGGCTTTAGAAATCTTAGGACCACCAACTTAAGAATGACTATGTGCTTTAGCTTCCAGACCCTAGAAGTATATCATGAAAGGAGAGGATCAGGGAACCCAAGACGTAGTCATCCCAGAGGTTACCAGATTCACTGCAGTGTTTTATTTCATCTGTAAACAAAGCTTTTTAGTTCAAAGTAAGAAAGGATAATGGCCAGTTCTCTGGTGGTGTTGTTCCCTACTGAACTTAGACCTCACTGTCTCATTGGTCCTCCGTCTAAATAGTAGTGAGTGGTTAGGCTACACCACTAGCTTTTAGGCTTGATTGGATATCAGAATCCCAGCAGGGGCTTACCAATTAACACATAGACCTGGGTCTATGGGCCTACCCTACAGTTTCCAATTTGGAAGGACCTGGAGTGTCCCAGGAAGGACTTGGATCATGAAGTTTTGAAGGGATCCAGGTGGGTGCTGAAGCCCCTGTCATAGCACCATACTTTGAGAACCACTAGAGTAGATGATCCCCAGATTCTCCTGAGTTCTGATGCTTTATGACTCACATGATCCAGTCTCCTGAAGGGCTCATCAGAATGTGTCTCTGTGTCTTCACTTTGAGGGCATCATCTGTGGGAGTTTGAGAAATGTCCCCCACCAGCTAATGTATTTGAACACTTGTTCTCCAGCTGGGGCACTGTTCGGGAGGTGGAACCTCACTGGAGGAATGTGTCATGGGGGTGGGCTTTGACAGTTCCTAGCTGTAGCAGGAATCTTAAAAGTTCTTATTAATAAAATCAACCCTGAGGCCAGTTATTGGGGTGAATGCTGGAAGATCAGAGAGACAGAACAAGCCACAGCTACCTCATCTCGCCAGTTCCTCAGCTGATCCTGTTTCCTCAGATTGGAAACTTCTGTGTCCTCATCCCAATGGCTCTCAGCCGAACTGTGCTGCTCAAAGCCTAAAAGCTTAACCAGCCAAATGCTGCTAGTTTCTGGTCTCCACGCCTTATATATCTTTCAGCTTTGTGCCATCATTCCCTGGGATTAAAGGTGTGAGTCACCATGCTTGGATGTATCCTTGAACACACAGAGATTCAGGTAGATCTCTGCCTCTGGAATGCTAGGATTAAAGGCGTGTGCTACCCCTGCCTATCCTCTATGTTTAATATTGTGGCCAGTTTATTAACGTGCACAATATTTTGGGGAACACAATACCACCACACCTAGCTTCCCCTGCTGCCAGTTCCCTCTTTCTGCTACATGTTTGTGGTTGAAAGTGTGGTCTCCCCACCTCCTCTGGCTGTCCACTGTCATGCCTTCCTTGCCATTAGTGACTCCCTGTCTGAAACCAAAGGCCAAATAACTCCTCTTAGAAGTTGCCTTGGTCATGGTGTTTTATCTCAGCAACAGAAAGTCACTGATACACCATCCTTGGATTTCTGCTATCTGATTTTGCTTGGTACCTTTTCAAACACAGTGTAAGGTCCTTTCTCCTAAAAGTTCCCCACCCCCACAGCTCCTTCCTTGTGTACTCCTAAACAAGATGTTTGTGAAAGGAATGTTAGCAAAATACATCTCCAGAACTGCTCTTTGGGGAAATTTAAATGAAAATTTAAAATACTAGCAAGAATGCCAACAATAAAAATTCCTTGATTAGCTTTAGGCATCTTTACATTGGGATGACTAATAAAAGGTTGTGGTAATTAGAAGTAATTTGTTAGAAACCTGAATACCATAGTTTTTCTCTCTTAGATTAAAACTCAGTTCCCAGCTGGATGCTTATAAGTGCAGGAAATGTAATTGTCAGATGATTAATTGCAAAAGATAGATAATTAGAGTTCATGTTCTGTGTCAAATACGGGTAAGCGAGAGGTTGACTACTCAGCGGAAGAGAGCCACTGAGATTGGGCTGTGGCTTGTGGCACGAGGTGGAGGATTTACCTTTCCACCCTGTTTCCAGAAGGGCACTTGCCCTTTCCATTCCATTCCCAGCCAGTTCCTCTCCATAAAGTTCCCACTGTTTCAAATTAGGCTCTGAAAATTGAGCTGCTGCCCAGACTACCTTCCTAATGTTAAATAAAGGATTTGTATACAGCCTTTACTAGTACTTAAACAAAAGTCTTCACTGAGCCTATGTGAACTATTTTTCTTTTGATTGACATAACCTATTTTTATTTCATAATTTTCAAGAGCTAAATCTTAGATCCTTTAGCCTTCGTGTACTTGGTTCCTGGAAAGTTAAGTATTTTCATCATAAATCACTGGCTCCCAGACAGAATCATTTGTTGCCTTTTAAAATAAATATATTAATGGTGTTTTTTTTTTTTAATCAATTAGAGAAATTAATGACACGAGGATAAACAAACAAACTCTTACAACCTGCCAGCCGTCCAAATCGCCATTGCCACTCTGGCTCACCTGTTGGTTCATTTAAAGTCACAGTTTACCCTCCACTTTTATAATAGTTCTTCCTCCATCTTTAAACTTTGTCTTCTTACTGAAGAGTTTCTCAGCCTTCAGAAATGCTGTTTTACAGATTCAGCTAATGACCCAAATCCAGTGTGTTTGTTGTGTAGGAGTCATATTAAAATAACTCTCTGTGTGTGCGTTGTCACTAATGATAAGCTCATTTTGATAATGGGGCTGCAGATTCTTAGTCCATAGTCCTTGGGGAGATGCTACAATTTTTTTTCCTAACTAAGTATTGTTCTGGCTCCTTTCCTTGATTGGCCCAGAAATAGCAATCGGCTGGGGAGCAGGATGGCATGCCTCTTAGCGATCCCTTTGATCTCGGAGATGAGTATCAACATTGTATGCTTCCTAATGGAAGTGTAATTTAATGAAATCTATTGGGTAAACATACTTCAGATGTTCAAAGGAGGTGACAAAATTTTTGCTGGCAGCCAGGACCTGGCTGCTTTCCAGCTTGCCTCTAGCTGCTGTGCATGTAGCATTGAGAAAGGCACTCGAAACAGGGACACAGAGTGTTATTTTCATTGTGTCTTAACCCCCTCCCGTCCCCATTTCTTTCCCTAAAGTTTATCTTTGTGGTGTTTCCACACGCACTCTTTGACATGTAACCTCTTCTAATACAAAGGTAGGGTGTGTGATTTGATCCTGGTTCTAGATTTATTTTCTGACACCAGGTGTATGTACATTGAGTGCATGGCATCGAACCTCAGAAAGGCTGTAGGCATTAGAGTCATCCAGAACATCCTAGGAGAAAAGAACACTCTGAAGTAACATATTTCCTCAGATTTTGAGAGGAGATGATTGGACCTCTTTGTTTTTATAATTTGGGGGGTGTGGTGGAAATTGCCCTAGATGGCAGGAATCTGAGGCCTTACTAACCAGGCAGGTCATGTTCACATTCTCTGGACTTCAGTTTCCCCATTTGTACAGCGAAAAGTTGGAGTGGAATGTTTCTGAAGACCATTCTGGTTCTTTTTAAACTGAAGATCGGCACTCTCCAATAAAGATACTATAGAAGCTAGCCTCCCTCCCTCCCTCCTTCACTCCCTCTCTCTCTTACTTCTCCTTGCCATTTGATTCAGTAAGATTGTTGTCTTTGAGAGATCTTCATGGAGACTGCTCACTTCGGCATGCAGCAGCACAGCCCTGAGCTCGGAAGAGGCTTGTCTTGGTCTGAGTTTCCCAGTCTTCCTAGGCAGGGACAGTTGAGGCTGCTCTGCATCTTAGCTGACCCTCTCACATGGCAGCTTGAGCTTCCCTACAGCTTGCTTCTGCTTGTCTGGAGTTGTGTGGAGCTTTCATGCTGAATGAATGTGTTTGTTTGTTTGTTTGTTTGTTTGTTTGTTTTTTACAGAAGTAACAGCAACAAGAGTCTACCACATTCTGCCTGTGATGGAGCCCATGTGCTCCTACATTCAACTTGCTTTTACAGTCAGGACCAGGGAATCCTTTGTACCCTGGTGCTTAGATAACCCTTCACCCACAGCTCTCTTAGAGCCTCTAGAATTTTTTTGCTGGTCATAGTTCTGGCAAGACACACTTCCTGGTCATAGGTGAAGGCAATACCATTGTCCATGTTGTGTTCATTTCTAATCCCCTTCATGTGACCCTCAGAGGTTGGCCTGTGCCAACCCTCCGAGAAACCTGTGGCCGGCAGTGCCAGCACGCCCACTGCAGTGGCACTTGCCAGGCTGGATGACTGTGAGTTCCTTTCCACCGTGGACAGCAGCCTGACACTCAGTGCCTGTGGTAGTTACACAGGTGACACTGATCCAGGTGGCTGTTGCTTTTCCTTCTGCATCATCAAGCCTCCCCATGCTTCATGGTCAGTTTTTCTTTCTTCTCCTGCATTGCTCATGCTCTTGATTACAGACTATTCTTGACAACACTGACAAATTCTGTCCTGTAGGTGTAGCAGTACAGAGGAGTGGGGGGTTGCGGGTGAGGAGAGTCATATATGTAATTTTGAACTCTATGACCATGTAAAGGAATGTAAAAGTAGCATGTCTAGATAATTTTAGTACTATATTTTATTTAGTTCAATAGGTCTAAACAGATTCTAAGTATGCACCAAGTATTAAAAATATTAAGGAGATACTTAGCATGTTTTTCTTACTGAGTCTTTAAAATCTGGTGTGCGCCTTATCCTGCCCACCCCTAGCATATTTTAGTTCTGATTTTCCATATTTTGAGCTCATAATCACACATGGCCAGTGACTTCTATACTGGACAGCACCGCCAGACCACATTTCCGGGCTTGAAGACAAAGCATCTTTAGTGTCAGCCTCTCTCTCTAGACCAGAGGTTCTCATCTGCAGCTCAGTCACTAGTGAGATTGAGTCACTGCTCGTTCCCTGACCCTCTACCCAGAAAGGACTTGGTCCAAGTGCAGCCAGGACACCACTCCTAGCAGATGTGAAGGCTCATCGGGTGATTCAGTTCCCAGTAAGATCAAGTAGTTCTGCATTAGACATGATTTTACTTAAAGATAACCATGTATTATACCATGAGATCCCCATTATTGAGGCAGCTTCTGTAACCTCCAGCCACCCCTTGCCTCATTTGCTTTCTGGTTAACATGACATATACAGTTTCTTTAAGTCAAATCCAAAATGTTGTCATTTAGTAAAAATCATGAACTAAGGGACTTAGATGGGTTTTACTTTTTCTTCACTAAAAGTAGGGATGTGGAACCTTAGAGACTGGACATGGACTGGCATGTTTTCAGAACAGTAACATCAAAAGTGTACAGTAACAGGAGCCCTTGATGTTGATCTCAAGAGTCATATATTCTCAGAAAGTCTATGCTTTTTTGTGAAGGCAATTTCCACAATCAGTATTGCTTTACGTATCATTTGATATTTCTCTTTAAAAACCTGCTTTTTGAGGTATAGTTTACATGCTGTAACACATTTCATGGTAGGCATCCAACCCAGGATTTTAAAATTAAAAAATATTTCAAAGTAAGCATGGCTTAGGGCTTCATTTGCAGCCCTGAGCAGTCCAGTGTGGCCATCGCTGTTCCTGCTCTTCCCGTTTTCTCAGTTTGTTTGTGTATATGTTTTGCCCCTTCTAGAAATTGGAACATACAATTTGGTAGCGCTTCTTTCATTTCCTGTAATATTTCCAAGTCTCGTTTATGCAGCAGCACAGTTTTGGTGAGTGAGCATGCCCCACATTTTCTCTCTCTATGGGTTGATGATCACAGATTTGCATTTATGCCAGTTACTTGTTTTGTTTTCTTAAGTATTATGGCTCATTCTGCTGTGAGAATCCATTCATGTCAGTGAAGAAATGTATGACAGAAGCAGTGTTTCTTTTGAGAAGTTACTACCCAGGAGTAAGATTCTCCTGCATGTGCTGTAGTTTAGGAATCTGCTGCAGTCTGTGTAGAGGCTTTACCATCCCATGTTCCCACCAGCAGTATAAGAACCAGGGATGGATTTCTGGTCTTGTCAGCATCTGATGTTGTGGACCTTCCTGATTATAGGCATCTAGAGAATGTGGAGTGAAAGCTACAGTTTTTTTCCCCTCTCATATAATATTCCTGTGTTCCTTCTAAATTGTTGATGGATATATAGAAACTGTGCATAATTATTCAGTACCATGTTTCTTTTTGTACATATGTACATTGTAGAATGTTTAGACCTGGATGAACATGTCAGCCTCTTCAAACATTTATCATTTCTTTTTTGGTAGAAGGTTCTAAAACGTCTCCTGTGGCCTTAGAAACATATACAACACATTGTTTTGTTTATAATCACCCCGTGTTAATGCAGTAGTGTGTTAGAACACCCCTCCTTTCACTCTGACTTGGCAATCATTGATGAACTCCTCCCAATCTCCCCGACCTGTCTCACATTTTGCCGTGCCTCTCAGAACTAGCATTCTACTCTCAATTCTATGAGATCAACTTTTTCAGATTATGTGTTTGAGTCAGGACTTGTCTGTTGGTGTCTGGCTTATTCACTTAATGTAATGATCTTCATTTTGACACATGCTTTTTCAAATCATAGCATTTTACTGTTTTATGGTTAAATCATGTTGCATTGTATAAATGTTTTACTTTTTAAAAATTTATCAGTTGATGGACACTTAGGTTGTTTTTCTTTCTTGACTTGTCAGTAGTGTTGTGCTAAACATGGAAATGCAAATGTCTCTTCCAGTGTTCAATTTCTTTCCTCTGAATATAAAGCCCATAGTTGGATTGCTGGATCATACGGTGACATCTTGGAGGTTTAGTTTACATTTTTGCATTGACTTATGATGTTGAGCATCTCTTCATGTACTTTTTAAGCCATGTATTTATTTAGAGAAATGTCTATTCAGATCTTCTGCTTGTTTTTGTTAGATTGTTTATCTTCTTCATATTTTGAATAAATCAGATATGATTTGCAAGTGTTCTGTGTAGTTCTTTCTCCCCCTTACCGCACATCCCTTCCCCTCTCCCATCCTCTCCTCTCCTTTTCCTTCACCACCTCCCTTTTCTTTTTTGATAGACTCCCACTGATAAGCAGCCCAGGGTGGCCTAGAACTCCCAGTACAGCCCACACACTTGAGTCCCTTTTCTGCCTTTGGCTCCTGAGTGACGGGATCGATGTTCTAAACCGTCACACCCAGCTTGTCCTTTCATTTTCTCAGTGATGACTTTTCAGTTATGCAAGTTTCCTGCCTAATAAAATTAAATGTGCCAATTTCTTAAATGGATTATGTTATTGGTATTGGATCTCACAAATCTTTACCTAAACAAAGGACACACAACTTTTCTTCTAGAAGTTTTAGAACAGTTTGACTTCTCATATTAGGTCTGTGATCCACTTTGAATTCTTTCCTTTGGTGCAGTGTGAGTAAATGATGTAGGTTCTTCTTATTCTGTAGTGGGTAGCCCATGGAGAGCTGTTTGTTTATTTCCCTTGGCACATTTGTAGACACTGAGATGGCAGTGAGGGAGACTGATTATCACAGCCGTCTAACAAAATGTGAGTCTTCTAGCTTTGTTTTTTCAAACCTGGCTTTCTAATTCTGTGTTCTTGGCATTCCCAAATAACGTTTAGGATGACTTCACCTGTGTCTATGAAAATATCTGCTGAGGTTCTGATACAGATGTTCACTAGGAACAGTATAGATTGATTATGGAAGAAGTTGCTATTTTATCAGTCATGTCTTCCAATCAATTTGTTTATAGATTTGGTTCCTCTTAGCAATGTCTACTAGTTTCCAATATATAGATCTTGGACCTCTTTGGGGAAATATATTTCAATTATTGTATTCATTCTGAGTGAACTTTATTGTAATTTTATTTTTGTTTGCTTGCATTTTTATATAACAACAATAAACAATCTTTGTACATAGAGCTTGTATCCTGTCACCTTGCCGAATTCATTTTAGTTTACATAGATTCCTTGTGTTTTCTATCTAAAATAACCTGTTATCTGTTAGTAAAGACAGTGAATCCTTTCTAATGTATTCCTCTTCCATTTATTATTTCAAACACTGAGCTCCTTTGCATTGGTTAAACAGATTAGTTTGTCTTATTGCCACATTGAAAGGGAACATTCAGATTTTAATGAATGTCGTAAATAGTTGATAGATCTCCTCAAACATCACTTCTGTCAATTGTGCTGATGGGTGTGGGGTTATGTGTTCATTTGTTAGTTGAGTTTTAGAGACTCAGACAGCCTAACTGAGTCGCATCCTAAGTGCATCCCACTTTGTCGTCATGTATAACCCTTTCACACATTTCTTTGTTTGCTTTACCAATGTTGTGCTAGGAAGTTTACAAGGAATATTTGCCTCTACCTTTCCCACCAAATCTTCATCTTGTATTTGCTTCATCGAACTGGTCCCATAGAGGGAGGTGGAAGGCTTCTTCTCTGCTTTCAGAGTGGCCTGTTAAAGGGCTTTCTTCCCGAGTGTCTGATAAATTTTGTCAGTAAGCCACATGGCTTTAGGTTTGGTTTTGCTATCATTTGGTAGGAAGATTGTTGGCTACTTTAATAAATTATTTACTTTTTGTTTGTCTATTCTGTTTTGTTCCCCTCTTCACAGTTCTAGGGATGGAAGCCAGGTCCTTGTAGAGGTGAAGTAAGTGCTCCTCACTGGGGTCTACCCCAGCCTCTGTGTTTCCTTCCAGTTGATTTCTGTACACTGTTTGTATTGTCCCTTTCATTAAGCTCTGTAATTTCCCAGTGGTTAAGTTTTCCTATTCTTCAGTGGTCCTTTTCTGTTTCTGTAAGGACTTGGGATAGCACCTCTTCTTTCATTTCTGAGTCTTGTAATTTTGTGCCTCCCCTTTCTTGCCTAGTCTAGTACAAAGTTTATTGTTTTTTTCCTCATTAAGAAAAAGAACTTTGACTCTTTGATTTTCCTTGTTATTTATGTTTTCTCTGTCACTGATTTATGCTACGATCTTTTAGTCCCCTCTGTTTACTTAACTGGGTTTCATTTGTTCTAGTTTCTTGACCTGGAATCTTAGATTGTTGATTTCTTATTTTATCCTTTCTAAACTAAGTGCCTCCATCAGTTGCTTTTTAAATGTAAACCCATGGCCATTTTCCAGGTTGCTCTCTAGATTAATACTTCTGGGCTTGAGTAAGATTTGAACATGGGCTTAAGTGGCTAAGAATCAGAGAGATTTTTGTTGTCGTCACCAACACTGAGACAAATACTCCTATGGCCCCACTAATTTGGGGAGGGACATATGCAGTGCAGGAGCTGATGGAGACATGTTGCTTCTCAATGCAGCAGGGAGGCCACCTGTTCTGTCACCTGTGTTTGCTTAAAAACATTGTCTCAAAGCAGGAGCCATATACTGGTGCCATTCCACAAGAGAAGAGTTCAGCAAAAAGTTGTTGGTTTGGGGTTTTGTTTGTTGTTTTACTTGAAAAGTTTCTCCATACCTTAGAATAGCAAATAGAATGTTCAAAAGAGTACAAGAGTCAGTTCTGTACTTGATCCTGCGTGTAATTGGTATGTAGTAGTAATTGGTATGTGTCTCTTACTTGCTCTCTCTGCCTCTCAGAAAGGGACAATTGGTATATAAGTTTGAAGACTAAGGAGAAGATTAGGTGTAGTTGAAGTTTTTCTGTGTCCCACCTGGCCCATGGTCAGGACAAATCTCTCACACACCAGTCCTGCAGCTTCTTGGATCTAAGTAAACACACAGAGGCTTATATTAACTAAAACTGCTGGGCTATTACCTCAAGCCTACCACTGACTAGCTATTACACTTAAACTAATCCATAATTCTTACCTATGTTTAGTCATGTGGCTCGGTACCTTCTCTCAGTTCTGCCTTCACATCTTGCTTCCTCTGTGTCTGGCTGGCAACTCCTGACTCAGCCTTCCTCTTCCCAGAATTCTCTTCTTTGCTTGTCCCACCTATACTTCCTGCCTGGCTACTGGCCAATCAGCACTTTATTTATTAACCACCAGAGCAACACATTCACAGCATACAGAATGATATCCACAGCAATTAGGGTTACTCATTAATTAGCTCTTGGTCTGTTTATTGTTGTGTGTGTTGAAGGTGAATAGTGGATATGGAATCTGTTGTTTACTTTAGGATATTTTGGGTTTTAATTACCTTTGTGGCAGTCTCCTTGTAGAGAAATTACATAGCCAATGGGATTTATTATGTTTGAGTTCAGAGCAGTTTTTGAGTTTAATCAAGATGGATATCAGAATATAGTAATACTTAAACCTTTAGAAATAGACAAATATTTTTTGAAAAAGTGGGTTCTTGACCAAGCTCACAGAAAGTATAGTATTAAAGTTTAAGTAGGAAGTAATTTGAATTGACCTAGAAAGAAAGCTACTAGTGAAGTGATCGAAAGAGTAAGTACTTCAGAGAGAGAGAGAGAGAGAGAGAGAGAGAGAGAGAGAGAGAGAACGAGCTGACTAAAAATGTACTCATGAAGTGTCTTAGGGTGTGTTAGGGTGTCAGTCACTGATGGCCTTGACAAGAACCTGTACCTGAGTGACAGGGACTAAGATCCAACAGGGCTTGTTTGTTTGTTTTTTGTTGTTGTTGTTGTTATTTATTATATTTGTGTTTTAATTTTACACATCAGCCATGGGTTCCCCTGTCCTCCCCCCTCCTGTCCCTACCCCCACCATCCCCCAGCCCCTCCCCTCCATTCCCATCTCCTCCAGGGCCAAGACTCCCTTGGAGATTCATTTAAACCTGGTGGATTCAGTACAGGCAGGTCCAGTCCCCTCCTTCCAGGCTGAGCAAAGTGTCCCTGTGTAAGCCCAAGGTTCCAAACAGCCAGCTCATGCACTAAGGACAGGTCCCAGTCCCACAGCCTGGGTGCCTCCCAAACAGTTCCAGCTACTCAATTGTCTCATTTATCCAGAGGGCCTGATCCAGCTGGGGGCTCCACAGCCTTTGGCTCATAATTCATGTGCTTCCATTCGTTTGGCTATTTGTCCCTGTGCTTTTCCAATCTTGTTCTCAACAATTCACGCTTTTATAGCCCCTCCTCTTTCTCGACAATTGGACTCCTGGAGCTCCACCTGGGGCCTGGTCGAGGATCTCTGCATCCACTTCCATCAGTTATTGGATGAGAGTTCCAGCCCAACCTTTAGGGTGTTTGGCCATCTGATCACCAGACTAGGTCAGATCAGGCTTTCTCTCGACCACTGCCAGCAGTCTACAGAGAATGTATCATTGTGGATTTCTGGGGACCTCTCCAGCACTCTGCCTATTCCTGTTCTCATGTGGTCATCTTTTATCATGGTCTGTTATTCCTTGTTCTCCCTTTCTGTTCTTGATCCAGCTGGGATCTCCTGCTCCCCTAAGCTTTCTTTCCCTCAAACCTTGCCCTTCATTACTCCCACTGTCATCCAGGTTGTTGATGTAGCTCTCACTTTCTAAATATAACACCAGTAGCACAGACACTGAGAGAAACAATAAATCAATGGGGACCTGTTGAAACTGAGAAGCTTTTGTAGAGTAAAGGACACGGTCAACAAGACAAAGTGACAGCCTACAGAATGGGAAAAGGTCTTCACCAACCCCACATCTGACAGAGGGCTGATATCTAGAATATATAAAGAACTCAAGAAATTAGACATCAAAATGCCCAGCAGTCCAATTAAGAAATGGGCTATAGAAGTAAACAGACAATTCTCCACAGAAGAAGTTCAAATGGCTGAAAGACATTTAAGGAATTGATCAACATCCCTAATTATCCGGGAAATGCAAATCAAAATGACTCTGAGATACCACCTTACACCTGTCAGAATGGCTAAGATCAAAACCACAGAAGACAGCTTTTGCTGGAGAGGATGTGGAGCAAGGGGAACTCTCCTCCACTGCTGGTGGGAATGCAAGCTTGTATAGCCACTTTGGAAATCAATATGGTGCTTCCTTAGAAAATTAGGAATCCATCTCCCCCAAGACCCAGCTGTAGCACTCTTGGGCATATACCCAAGGAATGCTCTATCATACCACAAGGGCATTTGCTCAGCTCTGTTCATATCAGCATTGTTTGTAATAGCCAGAACCTGGAAACAACCTAGATGCCCTTCAACTGAAGAATGGATAAAGAAACTATGGTACATATACACAATGGAGTACTACTCAGCAGAGAAAAACAATGACATCATGAGGTCTGCAGGCAAATGGATGGATCTAGAAAGAATCATCCTGAATGAGGTAGCCCAGACTCAGAAGGACAAACATGGTATGTACTCACTCATAGTAGGATACTAAATGTAAACAAAGATGACTAGACTGCTACACAACTCCAGGGAGGCTATCTAGAAAACGGGACACTAGGAAAGACACAGGGATCGCCCAATGACAGAGAAATGGATGAGATCTACATGAACAACCTGGTTTTATTTTTTTAAAGCCTAACTTGATCACTCAACCATAGTCAATGGACAGTTTATAACTAAAGAGCATTAACACAAAACTATGCTCTTAACATTAGATTAAGTTTATTTTACTTAAGCAGGTGTTTATTAGATTCTTTGAAGTGGCTGTAAGAATGTATGGGATGTTCTGATAAAAGAGACGGTTTTATACCAGTGTGAACCTGTCTGTGGTGCTGACAGTGAACTGTGCAACTAAGAACACAACTTAATTCTGAGTGTTTGGATATATGCAGTCTTCACTGCTTAAAAGTTTTTGAATATCTTTAGTACTTTTCCTATTCTGTTAAGCTGAGTTCTTTACATTTCCTGAACCCAGAGTCTCATACAAGCTAAGGGAACACTTTACCACAGAAGCACACCATAGTCTACTTTACGTCTCCTTTATTTCCAACCATTGGAGCTACCAGTTGGACTGATATTGTAGACAAATTCTTATTAAGGGGGGAAAAGAACCATCTGCCTATCACTTCAGCAACAAGGGAGAAGGTGATTGGTGATGAAGAAGGAAACTGAACAGCAGCAGAGCTAGTGGAATCACCATCTTGTTCCCGAGTTTATCGGAAAAGCTTCCCCAAACAGCACAGTCTCTTGCCATTGTTCCTGGGTGTCTGTAAGAACTGGCCAGGAAGATCCTGTTGCCAGTGGCACCATATACTCTGAATGTAGACACAGAGAAACCAAGACTGAACTAAACCAGAATCTTCCTCCCTTCCAGTTAACATTTCTGGGGCTGACAGGTGCTATCCAGGCTTTTAGAGAAGAAAAGTCTCTCATGATCACACTCAGCTCTAGACCCAGCATACTAAAATACTGAACTAGTTCTACCTCTTTTATTGTTTTATTAAGTAACAAAACTCTGAAGTTAAATTATATAGGGAATAAACCTGAGAGATGCACAGAGTGATGGAGAAATGACCACCTTACCCTCTTCTTCATCTTCCCCATCAAAAAGACCATGCTTCTTCTTGGGCCCCTCCTTATTCATCTGATGTGTCCTTCTATCTTCTCTGAGTCCTCCAGAAAACTCTGTGGTTCCACACTGGCCAGCTGTATGTGGACTCACCTTCTGAACTAGGGTCCAATATCATTGGTGATCTTGGAGCAACAAATCGAACAAATCTCCCGCAACACTGAACTGCCTGACAAGATGTGTACATTGGTGCAATAACGGCATGAGTGTTCTGATTGGATTGGAGGCCCATCCCACGAGGCAGTACATGGATGGCACTATAGAACTGGTCAAAAACCTATGGCTAGGAAATTACAGGTGCTGTGGGGCAGTGCATACTGATGTTTTGCTGAATGGGCATATAGTTAAACTGTGTTCTGAATATTTACGTTAATACCCATAGACTTGGTGCATCGCTACCTTTGGCTAGAGAAACTGTCAAACCAGGGACTCATAATGAGATTAAAGTGCTGAGACTAAGTGATGGTTGGGTGCTTGGCCCTAAATGGAACATTTATATCATCCCCTCTGTGGCCTAAGAAATGCTGTAGAAGAGGGGTAGAAGGACTGTAGAATCTGAAGAAAGGAGAGTAGTAGGGTGGGCTGCTGACTTCTGAGTATGACATGGCTTTTGTCATCATGAACACACAGCTGGAAGTAGGGACCTGGAAATGGGAAGGGGTCAGTAGGAAAGAAGGAGCAGAGTGGGGGTGGGATGAGAGGGAGTAGTGCAAAATATAGTCAGTGCTGCCAAAGAGTCCATTGAGAAAAGAAGGGGAGGGCTGGAGTGATGGCTCGTGGTTCATACCGGCGCCCACCTATAACTCTGGTCTGGGTGACTCTGATGCTCTCTTCCGGCTTCTGTTGGCACCAGGCATGCACATAGTGCACAGACAGACATAGAGACAAAATACCTATATATATGGTAATTATAATAAGTTTTTTAAAAGATGAGAAACATTTGAGCATGTGTAATTAGATCAGTTGTGTAGAGATTTACCTTAAAAGCTGCTTTTGTGTTCTTACTCAGACATTGACTAGCTGTTTGAACTTGGGCAAATAACTTTCCCATTTTTCATTTCTGTAAAATGGGAATGCTGTTAGTGTCTACCAGGAAGGATTGATTGCTGGGGTGGGAAGTTGGCAAATATGCCTGCAGACTCAGCTCTCACAAGAATACCTCAGTGGGAGTGCACTCGTGAAATATACTATCTGCTGTTTTTCAAACACAAATTAGGTTGAGTTTTTAATAACCTTTTGTCCCTTTCCAGAAGGAGGCACTGTCTAAATAGAAAGCCCCTCTCTGGCTCAAGATTTCTTGGATGGAAGACCACAGGCTGCCTTTGTGGACTCTGTGCGGACACTGTTAATACTGATACTCTGTAGGTAGGCAGTGCTGTTTCTCTATGTCCAGAAAATAGATCGAGATGAGTCTGCATGTGAGTGAGAACCATAAGAAAGGAAAAAAGTGCTTAACTTCTCCTAAAATTTATAGTTTTTAAGATGAGAAATCATACCCCTGTTCTCAGTCAGCTCCCCATTGCTTATGTTAAATATTGTGAGGTCTCCAATAGATCACTCCTGGGTAATTTCCGGTATGATTCAGGATATTTGCAATCCTTGTTACATGTCCTCTACTGGATTATCTACTTCATAAAATGCTTCCTGGCTAGTGTTTAGTGTAAACAAGTTTGGCTAAAATTGGCCTTTATCATCAGAGTAGCCAGTTTGTACTGGCAGAGAATCGTTCTGTGTAATTAGACCATAATTGATGTTTTCTTCATCTGTGAGGAGGTCAGGTTAGGTTAAGTTCTTCTTAAGGAGCCTTATAATTCTGAAGTGCAATTATTGTATGATTTATGGAAGTCAATAAATATTGATGTTTTGCCTTATAAGACCATGAAAGGTGATTTTTTTTTATGCTTAAAAAATGGATGCTTTCCCTCTTATTGACTGATTCACCTCTCTGGACTCTGGAAGGCTCATCTGCTTCCTTACTACCGACAACAGATAATGTTAAGGCTTCTTAGAGCTCCTAGACACATTTGTAAAATTGTTTTGCAAAAAAAGTTTTAGGTTAAGATGTTCTGACCATTTAGAGGAGCAAAATGTCTATACCTTAAGAATAGATTTAAGCCAGCCATCACACTACATAGAAGCTTCTCGAGTGTATATTCACTCAGACTACTGATTGCTTAGTTTTGAGAAATCCTGTGGAGTTTAAGTGGAATAAGATTGAGTGGACAGGACTGGAGTTTGTCCCTTTGGTTATTTGTCTTCGTGTGTCACGTGACTTTGAAAGTTAGCATATTCAGAAGAGCAACCTTCTTAGAAAAGCTTCGGTGGTGGGTGCACTGCTCAGGTGGCCTGTCACTTTAATAAATGTCTTCCTCCCTAGGCCTCTCTACCTGAATTCTTCCATTTTCACCACAGGGACTGAAATGCTACCCAGCAGAACTCTGTCCAAAGTGAACTGCGGCTGGCAGGATGGTGCTATCCATCACTCATCAGCTGGGTGTCAGCACGGGCTTAAAGAAAATGAAGAAATCCACAGGCTTTGTGGGAAAGTCACCTTTTCTAGTGTCTGTCTGTGTGAATATTCTTGAATTTAGAGGAAGCGTGATATGGCATTTTAAAATATGTATGAGGAAATATTGAGGTGTTTACCTTCTTTGTGTATTGTATTTTTTCCTGCTGGAGTAGACATCATACTTCAGAAATGACCCTGTGTGGGACCCTTTCCAGTTGTGTCCTAATTCCCTCCAGGGTAGCCTTGACGCCTTGGCTTCATGGAAGTGGATGCTGTGGTCCCTAGACTCTGTCTGGTCTGCTGTTCTCACTGTCCATTGGAGTCTCAGTCTTCTGCCATGTTAGCCTTTGAAGTCCCAGGTCATTGCTCTTTCTACTTGTCATCTCCTTATTCTCTCTCATTAATTTTATTTTTCTTTACTCTAAGTACGAGATGATCAATAAAACTTTGTGGCTTTATTCACAGAATTTTCCCCAAAACTAGCAATAGCCCTTATGTCTTTTAAAAATTCCCAACATTTTCAGTTTTATAAATAATTCATGTATTTCTGCTCTTTCATGATTAAGTTCTTTTAATAACTGTAAATCTCTCCATTCTTTCTAAAGACAGATTCTAGGTTAGAGCTCAAAAGATAGATCTTTTGAAAAGTAAAAAAAAATGTGATATTATTTTAAAGACGTCCGTCCTGATCAATATTTTGATTTGCTTTGATTTTTAAGAGCACTATATTGTCACATTTCTTTTAATGTTTTTATTAAATTAATTCTTTATTTAGTGTGTATGTTTGTGTGCCACAGCATGTGTGCAATGTTTTCTGTATCTATTTCTTTTTTTGTTTGCTTGCTTTTAGATAGGATATCCCTGTGTATTTTTGGCTGGCTTAGAACTTTATGTAGACCAGGCTGGCCTCAAGCTTGTAGAGATTGCTTGCCTCTGCCTCCTGAGTACTGGGACTAAACGCCATGTCCAGCCCCCTTTATCTGGTTTTGAAGTGTTCTTTACATGGGATATGGGAGAGACTTCTGAAGGACGAGTGTCAGGCTGGTGCTTAACTCCCGTGTACTCAGGTCACTGTTCACCATTTATCCACCCAGTTTATGGGGTTTTATTGTTTGCTGCTAAGCATGTAAAATAGTGGTCCCTAACATTGTCCAGGGGCCACTAGTTACCCCTTCTTACTTTGCCTATGCACAGATCTGCACATACATCTGATGTCACAGATCTGCAGAAGCTGGGGGTAAAAGAATTAAATTCCTGTCCCTTCTTTACAGGGTCTAGAATGTGATTGCCTCCTGTGGTAGCCCAGTCAGCATCCTGGCCATTCCTTTTCCCTTGGGAAATGATTCGGTGATCTAAAAGATCACACTGTTTTGGAAAATTCTGTAACCTTGAGATTTCCCTACTATGTAAGTTATCCAGCAAAATATTCATAGGCAAGTGCTGATAAGTTGTGCTAAAAATACAGCCTGAAGTTCTCTGTCACGGTGTTAAAATCATACTCATCGGGTGCTGGAGATGGCAGTACTGGCATGGTGAAGGTGGTCATGGTTATTATAAAGATGCTTGGGGAACTTCTCCCTTTCACATCTGTTCCCCATCCTAGTTTCTCATCTGCCTCCTCCCAGATTCCCAACATAGGTATCTATGGTTAGTGATTTCTTATGCATTTCCCAGATTCTTAATGGTATATAAACAAATACAAGTGTGCATTCTCTCCCCCTCTCTTTTAAATAATAACAAAGTGGTGTGCTCTGCAAAATTCCATATGTTGCTTTTTAATTGTTGGGTGGGTCTTGGGGAGTTTTCTTCATCGGTGTAGGAAGAGCTTGGACTTCCTTTGTTTTAATAGCTTCCGAGTCTGTTGTGTGAACTCATCAATTGTGTGTCACCAGTCTAAAGCCAGCAGCTCCTTAGTTCATGGTCTGGGGGGAGGGGGTGAAAGACACAATTTTAAGTATTTGGTCTGTCTACTCTATACTCTATTTCAATTTTAGTTATACTTTTTGGTGTTATTTTTTTTTTTGACAACTCATACAGAAATTACAGTGTGAACCTTTAGGTTATTGAGCCTACTTTCAAACAGTGTCATGTTACTTTATGGACAGCATGAGGCATGTCCAGTAGGGTTCCATTTGACTTTTGCTGTAGTATATAGTCTACCTTTATATAGGCTATGAACTTTATGACATGATTAGAAAAAAATACTTGCCCCCTAATTTATTCTAATTGGAGGGTTTTGGGGTTTTTTTTGGTTTTTTTTTTTTTTTTGTCTTTTTTTAGTTCTTGAAGAACTTTTAACATACATAACCCTTTTATTTGCAGGCTGAAGGCCTTATGCATGGCAGACAAGTATGTGGTCCTTTGGCAACATCTCTAGTGGGTCTGTTTTGCTAGTGAGGAATCCTTTCAGCTCTCACCTATATAAAATGTCATTTATTTACGTTGCTGCCGTTTTAATATTTTAGCTGTGGTGTGTTCAATTTTAGTCTGGCAAGCACCCACCTCCTTCCTGTGCTTTAAAGACCCCTACGTGTCTCTGGTTTCTTTAGTTATATACCATATAATAAATGTGTTTTCTTATCTTCGGATCATGGGCTTCCTGGTGCGTGTTCAAAGCTATGATTGTGTAGTTTCTCCAGCCTGTGTTTGCTCATGGAAGCAGTGTTCTCTCGTGCTTTCTTCCCATACTCTGGGAAGCAGACTTCTGTCTATATAGCCCTGCAGCCTCTCCTGCATCGAACAGTTCCTGTCTGGGGTGCTTCTACCAACATCTGGATTTCTCCTGTTTCTCCACTCAGACTGCAAAGCCCCAAGTCGAGGTTTCATGCTTCAGAATGGTCTGCTCTACCTGGTACGTTTTGAGTCCGGCTGTTGCTGAGTACTCTTGTGATTCTCCCAGGCCTTGTCGCCTTCCTCACATGGCCTCTGTGATTTCATTAGCTTTGGGACTCTTCTCCAAGTATGTGGGTCTGTGAATAATAGCTACTTCTAGTTTTTCCCAAAGTAGAGATTTCAGAGTGTATTTCTTTCTTATTCCTCATCTACCAGCAAGAACAATGGCTAGGAGGCTGTGGCCACAGAGTGCCATTCAGTCTTTGCATCTAATATGTTGACTGAGACATAGAGACACTGCATCCTCCCTGCAGTCCCACAGACAGAGCAGGGCTGGGATTTGAATCGTAGTTAATGTAACTCTGACTAGGAAGCAGTGTGCTGATGATGAAGTGCATTGTCTTTGACACTTTCATGTTGTATTACTGTGTAAGTTCTTCAGAGCTTGGGATAAAGTATTTTCTCTTTAAGAGACAGAGCAAAAGGGTGAGTGAGAACCTAAGTTCTTAGAAAACTCAGAGGTTCAAAGCAGAGAAGGTTGAGATCACACATCAACAAAGAGTCAAAGCTAAAAGGCCAAAAATGAGAGGCCAAACTGAGTTCCAGGAGCCAAGAGGAAGTGAATAGCTGTCTGGTCCTCACAGTCAGGAAGGCTTTGGCCTTATCTGCTGTCAGGCAGGGGTGGCCATGAGCAAACAAGTCTGTGTTGGTGCCTAGAGGAGTGAGCTCACTGGTTCACTGGCTTTCTCAGTGGTGGTGTCATCAGAGAGGTGACGTTTCTCTTATGCATTGAGCAGTAGACTCATTGTCTGTCCTAAAGCTTTCTTGCAAGCTCTCTGAAAGTACACAAGGTTCTTAATCTCAGCTAGAATCTGAGCTAAGGCTCATTAAATGCCTGAATCTGAGGCTTGTCTGCTTGATAATGTTTTTATCAAAGGACAAGAAAACAAACTTAACTAGTGGTAGCAAATAACTATAAAACCCAATTTTAGTTATACTTTTTGGTGTTTTTTTTTTTTTTTTTTTTTAAGTTATAGCTTAGTGGTATTTGCTTCTCATGTTCCTAAGTTCTAAGTTCAGTTCCCAGGATCACAAAAAGAAAAAAAAAAAAAGTACATATGATATAAGGCAGAGATTTAAAAAAAAAAAAAAACAGAAAAATAAATTACCTTCCTATGTTTACATATTGGAGTTAGACTGAGTGTCCTTTGGCCTATGTTAGTTTCTGGAAAAATCTTTTGTCCATCTCTGTATACAATTGGGACAACTGTGCCTAAAGATAATTCAGAGAGAAATCTGCACTGCGCCCTCAGATGATTAAAGGGTTGGAAAATTAGGAAGATGAATGGAGATCCCGGGATCATTTTCCCTGAATGGAAGGTTACAGAGTTGCCAGATGTCTTCCAGTCTATGCAGACAGAGCTCTTGAGGCAAGTGTGGTGTGCAGCTGTTTGCTGGTCTTGACTGTGTGTGTAACTGCAGTCCTTTGGTTAGTGAGATTTCAGAAAGTAACCCCGACAGCAACCAGTGCTTGTCGGTGAGCTGCTTTGTGGGAGTTGTGGGGCCTCTTTTCTAAGGCCTTATGTGATCTGTTCAGTGTAAGGTGATGTGAGGGAATGAGACGCATTAGAGGACTCTCAAGGTCCCTTCTAGCCCTGAGGTCCTATTATTATTGCATATTTATAGAGTGCCAAAATTGGCTCTGTTCTTTTCAGAGACCAGAATTACAGTCACTCCCTGTCCAGTACTATCACAGTCAAAACTAGACAGATCAGCAAAGCCTTCACTACCAAGTCAAGTTCGAGTTCACTGGGCATTTGTCTAAGTGCCTGAAAGTGTGTACTCTGTTCAGCTTGCCGTGGCCTGAGAACACGGCAAAGGATTTTAGGTCCGTGCTACAACACTCCAGTGAGACTGTACTGCTTCCCTCCAGGAACTTCTAAAAAATAAATAAATAAATTATGTATTCTGTGCTAGGTAATCTGATTTAGAATTCTGCCTTCAAAGATTGTGACCTGAAATAAAATGGAGTAAAAGATTGTTTCATTGCCAGTCTATTTCATATAGTATATAATGTTCTTTTACTTCAAAATGACAACTTTCAGTATCTCAGCCATGGTTTTGGAATCTATACTAGTAAGTAAACTAAAGAAACAAAATCACGCTGCTGACTTACAACTGTCTGAATCAATTCCCAAAATGCACTAGGAAGAAAAAAAATATGGTAAAAACTACGGTTGAAGTTGCCTGAACTTAAAAAGAAGATTGTTTTATGTTTTTGTTTAACACTCTTACTTACCTAATCGAGGATTTATTTAACAATTAGCTAACCTGCACCCCACTTTCACCAATAATGTTCTCACATTTTTTAATATCAAAAATTATTGCCACTAATCTTAAACATTCAAAAAGGTTTGAAGAATCATGCAAAGAACATAGATACCTACTTTATCAATGTTTACATGTTTATACAAATCTCTGTGTGTGCACATGCATGCATAATATATATCAGTCCACTGGTTAAGTTATGCGATTGAGCATCTGGTCCTTTCCTGGGGGAAGTGTCAGGGTTGTTCCTGTTACTTTCTGGTTTTGTAGGTGTGGTCTGGTTCTGTAGCTCAGGCTGGTCTGGGACCCACTGTTAGTCTAGGCTAGCCTGTGACTCACTGTTAGTCTAGGCTGGCCTGGGACTCACTGTTAGTTGAGGCTGGCCAGGGACTCACTGTTAGTTGAGGCTGGCCTGGGACTCACTGTTAGTCAAGGCTGGCTTCCAGCACTTGAGCCTCTTGCCTCATCCTCCCCATTACTGGGTTACCATATTACCGTCATGGTTTTCCAAATCTTCAAAGTAAAAATAATTTTTGTTCTGTGGCTCAAATGTTTTTGAAGAAGTAATTATTTTATTTTGTGTATATGGGTGTTTTGCCTGCATGTATGACTGTGCACCACATTCATGCCTGGTACCTATGGAGTCCAGAAGAGGGTGTTATATCCCCGGGAACTGGAGTGATACACAGTTGTGTGCTGCCGTGTGGGTGCTGGGAATCAAACCCAGGTCCTCTAGAAGAGCAGCTGGTATTCCTAACTATTGAGCTGTCTGCCCAGCTCCCACAGCTCAATTATTTACCAAACATGCAGGCAACTTGAGGCTTTATATTACTTGATCTTTCTGTTATCATCTTAACTGCTCTTAGGGAAGCTCTTTTCATATATTTTATTGAATGGACTTTATTATTTTCTTATTTGTTCTTTAGAAAAGTTTTAAATATTGAAATAATTTGTTATCACAACACATAAGGCCTATTACAGGATTTTCAAAATCTCAAGATATTATTTCATGATTTTAGCAGAAGCAAACTCATTTCAGAATGTAAATATCTCCTACTGTAAAATTTCTTTGTAATAAGACTATATGGACTCGGTGACTTTTTTTGTGCCAGAAACTCATTTTTTGTTTCAAGTGAGTGCTGATCATAGGGCTAACTTTTCGTTTTACTGATGTCTTTCACAGTAGTTTCTGCCTCTTCAGGTCCCAACTGAATCTCATGGGAGGGACAGCTGCAGTAGACCAGACTGAAGGAGCAGGTGCATTAGCTCCAGCATGCAGGAGAAGGGTGCATTAGATTCTGAATAAAGGAGCAGCTATTTAAGTTCCAGAATGAAGGTGTGGTCTAAGGGATACCATAGAGTGACATGTTAAACTGCTCAGATGATTGATGGGGAAGTCAGTGTTCCTTTTATCCCTAAAGTTCTATTGCTGTATGTAAATGCCTTATTAACAACTTTAATATTTAGGACTAACACCAACTTTGACTAAATCACCCTTGCACATTGTTCTAAATTGTTTAAGACACTGTAACCAGTGAGGTCAGTTCATTAAAGCTTTGTTTTTGTGGACCTAGAATGTACAGAGCCAGCCAGTCAGTGGTGGTGCATGCCTTTAATCCCAGTACTTGCAAAGCAGAGGCAGGCAGATTTTTGTGAGTTTGAAACCAGCCTAGTCTACAGAGCGAGTTCCAGGACAGCCAGAGCTACACAGAGAAATCCTGTCTTGAAAAATAAAAAAACAAAACAGATCCAGAATCAGTTTAGGTTCAAGAATTTTGGTCTTGCTCCTCAGATTATTTCCTTGAAGATGCACCAGTTCCCTGGAAGGACCGCAGGCCAAGAACAAGCTTAGGGCACAGAGCATGTCACCTTCGGCAGCCACTGAATGTTGCTTTTGAAACTATCAGAGAGCCGTACTCTCTTCTGATGACATTTAATTCCTGCTTGTTGTGTTTCTCTTACAGTTATTAATTTTAAACATGTTCCATGCTTGCTTGATGTTCACTACTGCCAGAGAAAGAAAAAAAAAAAAGCAAACAGGCAATATTAGTTCTAAGAATACTTTTCTTTCTGAAGCACCTGCAGTCAGGATATGCGATCCATCGTAATTCTTATTCATTTGAAATACAGCAATTTGTTCTTGTCAGCAGAGGATGGGTTTGTTGTTTTAAATTGCCGGGTTTTGTTTTTGTTGGCATATTCCCCAACACAAATTGAGTGGCTGACAAACATCTATTTGTCTGACAGTTCAATCTAGATAAGTGCCCTCTGTTGCATGACAGTACAATTTGGGGTCTTGGAGATAAAAGCACCCTGAATGCCAGGCTTGTAGCAGAGCTTCATCATGCAGATAACAGAGGTGATCCGTATTCCTGGGTCTAGAATCACACAGAGGGAAATATGCATGCACACCGCTCCTTCATAATCAAAACAGGACTGCCCACCTCATGAGAGCAATAACAGCTGATATGAGAGGTTCCTGGACTTGAAATTAAAGAGGAATGTGGTATAGGCTTCTAAAGTTGGAGGAGTGTAGTTGCTTAGTATTTTCCCACAGCACATTGGCTTTTGCTGAATGAAGTTGCTTTCTGTTTAACATTGTTATTTTGGAGTAAGTTACATCTTTAGGCTGCGATTCTTCTTCAGCTCTGATATTCTGCTAGAGATCGGGTTGAAGGGGTCTTCGTTTCTTTCTAAGATGAAGAAGTGAAACTTCGTCCCTGTTGGCTTACCTCTGTCTAAAAACATGTGAGTCTTTCTGTAGAATCATCTCCCAAAGGATGAAATGCGTGGTAGCCACAATTATGAAAAAGTAACTGATTGAATGCAAAAGGTAACAGACATCCTTGAAATATGTTAAAGAGCTCCAAGTGGAGATACTCTTTAAAAAAAATAAGGGTTTAATTGCTAGAACCTGCTGATTGACAGATCAGAGAAATAAAGTAGAGTATTAGTTCGTTTTCATGTGCATATCTTAGAATATCATGTGCAGCATAACATCACCTATTGAGTAAAGGATAACAGGAAGAATCTGTATGGAAAAAAGATAGTGTTCCAGGGCTGTGTTGAGCTAGAGGTGCCTTTAGGTTAGCAGTTCTCAACATGTGGGTTATGACCCCTTTGGGGGACAGTCACATGTCAGAAACCCTACATATCAGATATTTACATTATGATTCATAACAGTAGCAAAATTACAGTTATGAAGTAGCAACAAAATAATTTTTGTGGTTGGAGGAACTGTATTAAAGGGTGCAGTGTTAGGAAGGTTGGGTGCCTTAGGTTAAGATACCCAGGAGAAATTGGATTTGTAAGTTTAACAGTTTCTCAGTAGTAGATGATGGGTACAGATAAGACCATACAGATGAGTGAGAAATGGCCTAAGTCTGAAGAGAACATTTCGTGGTTAGATTGAGAAAGAAGTGATTGATGATGAAGGGTATTGGGCAGAGACTTGGGCAGTGCCTAGGCTTCCTACAAAGGTTCCTGCTGAGGCTGCCAAGGAGCAAGCTGGTGAAGTGCAGGATGATAGCAACACTGCATCAAGAGGGCATATCAAGAAGGAGACTGGGGCTGAAGTCATTCAAATTAAACAACAAATAAATGAAGGAGTATTAGATAATAACCCAAAGAACAAATAAATACAAGTTCATACTGACAAATGATAGAATAGTGGTTAAATAGGAAAATCTCCTACACAGAAGAATATCAAACAATGTATACAGATACACTGTCCTGCTGGAGAGGGAGTTCAATGTCCCCTTGTATTATGAGTGCAGCATGTGAGGGGGTAACTGAGTAACTTACTCCACAGTAGAGAAGACTGACAAGTACTGCTTCAGCCAAGAGATCAAGAGTAGCATCAACAGTGACATTTTTGTTGATAGTAAGTGGCCTTGATTTGATGTGGTAGATAGCACTTTCCTTCTGTCCTTTCTCTTAGAAGCATAGAACTCCAGCTTATTAGTCCAGAAAAAAAAAAATTCTGACAAATCCAAATTGAGGGAACTGCTTAAAATTTGAGAGTCATCAAAAGCAAGACCAAGGAACTATTACAAGTCAGAGGAGCCAAGGAGACATGCAATCTAATATGAGAGGAGAATGGACATGTGACTCCTTAACTGATAGCAACTGGTGTGGCCTGAATAAGAACTCTCTCTTTTCATTTAACTTCTATATAAATCTAAAAGTATCAACATCAAAAAGTTATTTAAATAAGCAGAGCCAGTAGACTTTGATAGATAGTAAATCTGTGGGCATCCTAGAGACACTTGAAGAGTGGTAGGACAGGTTTGTTTATAGCAAGTTGAGGAGCAAATGGGACATCAGTAGATGGTTACTGTCAATCTCATATTTAAGCAGCTTGGATGAGAAGGAAAGGAAAAAGGGAGACTGGGTACCAGCTAGAAAGAATGGTCCAAGATGATAGAAGTTTTTAAAATATGGAAAGCTGGGATACACTTAGAAGTATACGTAAACTTAAAGGAAGAAATAAGTAGAGTATAAAATATTAGAAATGAAAAAAAATACTACTTGATTGCTAAAGCAAAGCCTTTGAGTAGGCAGGATTTTAATTTATTTAAAATGGAAAAGGTTTTAGAAAAGATGTTTTGCTTATGAATCAGATGTTAATATTTATACTTTATTAAGTTATTTTTGGATCTCCCTAGTACAGAAGTAACTTTCAAAGTGTTTTTAAAGAAAATTTAGGCGACAGTGTACAGGTGGAGTTGTCTGTCTAGACCATCAATCAGTTCTGTCCAACCACTCTCCAAGTAACCACACAGAGACTTATTATTAATTACAAATGCTTGGCCCATAGCTTAGGATTGTTTTTAGCTTGCTTTTGTAACTTACATTAACTGATTTCTGTTATTCTATGTGCTACAATGAGGCTCGTATACCTTATGTATGTACTGCTCATCCTGCTGGCTCTGCATCTCATGGCAACTCCTCAGATTTCCATGACTTTGCTCTTCTTCCCAGCATCCTCCCAGTTTGGCTCCCCTGTCCAATGTCTTCCTGCCCAGTTATAGGCTTGTCAGCTCTTCAGTAACCAATGAGAATGCGCTTTGGCAAAGACACATCTTCACAGTATACAAAAAGATTTATTCCATAACATTTCCCCCTTTTTGTATAATTAAAAAGGAAGGTTTTAACTTTAACATAGTAAAATGATATAAACAAAAACAGTTATCAAGTAAGAATTGCAGTTACAATATCCAGTTCACTTATATTTGGCCAATTTAGAGAAAAAATATTATTATCTATCTTATCTTTGTGAGTCTAAAGTTTTATGCCTAGTTTACCTCTTATCATAACTAAAGAAAACTTTGAGTCTATTTAGTCTTTAACTCCATCAAAGACCCCAGAAGGGTGAAATGTTACTTAATGACAGGGATATCTGGCTGCCTGGATAGTTACCCAAAGTTCTTCTATAATCTTGGGGCATCCATATTTGGCCTACAGGCCTAATATATCTAACGGATTTTTCTGAGAAGCAGGAAATTTTGAAGGTCTTTCCTACCTTGTCTTGGCAAAGTTTGGCAGTTGCTTTCATTTTTGTTTTGCTGGTCCAATTTGGACAGTATACTGTCAGCAATTGAAGCAAGAGCAGTTTTTTTTTTCCCCAAATGGCTAGCTTTTGCCATAAGGAACACAAATTCCATATGGAGGTTCTTCCATGCCCATCAGCTTCTCTGAAGTAAATTGGTGTTGCCAGAGCAGATGTGTCTCACTCTCAGGAAAAGTCTTATACTATTAAAACATGTTAAATGCCCCCTTCTTTAGGTCTTTGAAGTGCTTGAAGACCATCTACCTGTCTAAATATATCTGTTTAACCTTGAAAACATGCCTAATATGACTACAAGTTTTATTATAGATGACTAACTACTAACCTGTATTTCTTAATTATACTTATATTTTAAATGAGCTGTATGAGCACAATACTCCAAGCAAGAATAGAAACATACATACAGTATAAAAATAACTTTAAATTTGTATCAATAAACCAAAATCTATACCAATGTAAAATACTTTGAGATTAATAGTTGCTTATTGCTATATAATATCCCCCTTTTTTCCCTTTGCAAAGATATCTTTGAATGTAACTCTTTTGTTTAGCCTTTTTAAAAAAACTAAAACCAATAACAATTTTTAACCAATCCCCCTAAACAATGACAAACAACCATATTTTGTTGAATAACCAAAACCCACCCATACCGCATCTCTTGGGAATAGGGGTTCTGTTCTCTAGACTACCTTTTTTTTTTTTTTTTTTTTTTTTTTTTTGTCTGTGGGCACTGGTAGCTTTGGGGAAACCTTGAGAAAATCAGGATAATTGCTAGGTCTTGGCTGGAGTAGTTTGTGAGGCTGGACCATCTCAGCCAACAGCCTTGAAGATGTTCTAAATGCAGACTTTTGAGGAGACTATAACAGAGGCATTTTGAGATGCTGGATCACCTGGGCCATCCATTTTCATTGGTGTCTGGTCTCCTTGTTCTGAAAATACATAAACTTTTAAAGGTAACATACATTTCTATATGAATACGAGTATAGACTACGTGTTGTACACAAGTTAGCCAAATATGATTTTTTGTTTTATGCTTGAGAAGGTAAAATATATGTTACATGTTTTGTAGTTTTTCTAGGTTTATTTCCTTATATCTGTAGTCAGGTTTTCAGGGGTTCTGCCCTGATCAAGCCTGATCCATCTCAACCTGGAATGAATTCACAGCCTTCTGTTTTCTGTGGGAACAAAAGCATAACCTCTTCCCCAAAGCAACATATCTTTCGATTTCCATTTTTAAGTCAAGACATTTTAAAAATATATAGGTTTGTTTAATCTAGCAGCCTTTATAATCCAAGATGTCTTAGCAGTTGTCACTCATTCATCAACAATCAAAACATTAAAAAACTACACAGTAACATACAGAACCCAGTCTCCCTGTGCGTTTTCCATCTTAGTGACTTTTTTATATTTCTTTTACTCTCTTTAAAGTCTTCACTTTTTTATTTTTAAACTATTTTTTCTATGATTGTCTATACCCATTTTCTTTTCTTTCTTAAACATGTGCCATTTTGTAACTTGTTTAGAGGTTTTTTTTTCCATCTGAATCTGTCTTTACTGCATATTGCTATCTTTTTCTGTTTGCATGAACTTTTAAATAGCTAAATGGCATGTTTAGGACCTCTGCCTCAGCTTTGGTGGTGGGCTCCGCCCAGCACCTAGATCTATGAGAGACAAGCTCTATGCCCCATGGGCCTGCCTAAGAGCTCTGTTTCTTAATCAGGAACTGAATTCAAACCCCCAGCTCTGGGATGCTGGTGCCTGTGCTGAGCCAGGTGTTTTTACTTAGTTTGTTGGGTTTTTTTAATTTTTGTTTGTTTATTTTTAGCTTTCTCAGGCCCTATGTGGAAATTCAGGCCCCATATTGGAATGCCATTTGTAGGCAGACTTTTCTGTCACACCAGAGGCTCCCAAATGGCCACACAGAGACTTAATATTAAGTACAAATGCTTGGCTGATAGCTTAGGCTTGTCTCCAGCCAGCTCTTACAACTTAAATTCAACCCATTTGTCTCCTGCATGTCCTGCTTCCTTTCTGTGTGGCTAGTGACTCCTCTGACTCTACCCTTCTTCTTCTTCTTCCCTATGTTCTCTCTGCTCCAAAAATTCTGCCTGGCTATTGGCCAATCATCTTTTTATTAACAATGAGAGCAATACATTTTCACGGTGTTCAGAAGTATTTATTCCAACAGTGACTTCAGATTGCCTATGCCCTGCAGATTTACTGGCTGTATCCATAAAGCATTGAAAATATCATGCAGCCTGGAACACTGAGTACCATTACTTCACTATAGAAGCATATTTTCAAATAAGGAATCTGTTAAAGTGGTCCAAAAATAAGCAAGAGGAACTGATTATAGAATTGTTGTCTGTGAGATGACTGGGTCCAGTTTGGAATTTCAGAGTAACTGTACAGTGTGTCTGTAGGCAGTTTAGGTTCTTAACACATTTTTATAAGTGGTGTGGCTTTCCTTGCAGCCCCATGAGTAGATCATGGCGCAGTCTTTAAAGAATAAGTTTTGAAACATAGTTCACTAACACCCACAGTTGAGGCTGTGACTCATCCTCTGACATCAGAGACTTTATCAAGTGAAACTTTTTTTTTTTTTTGAGACAGGGTTTCTTTGTGTAGCTTTGCACCTTTCCTGGGACTCACTCTGTAGCCCAGGTTGGCCTCAAACTCACAGAGATCCGCCTAACTCTGTTTCCTCAGTGCTGGGATTAAAGGCGGGTGCCACCACCGCCTGGCAAGTAAAACATCTAACTTCAAGTATTTGTCATCCTCCAACCCTTAGAGTTATTGTTGTCAATATTCCAAGTGTTGACACCAGTGTGTATGCCAAGACTTATTGCGATTATCATTAGTTTTTGGAGGAGGATGACCTGAAACAAAAGCTAAGAGTTTTATAGATGATAAATCCATATAACAAGAAGAGTAGTATAGCCAGCCTTGCCTTTGGGACCCAAAGACCAGAGCCTGTCTCAGTGGTATGTGTCTAATAGAAGAAGACTTGTACTCCTTGGGAGGTCTAAGTCCTGTGGCGTGGTAGAACACTCATCTTCTGGCTGAAAACCAACCACTTTTGAATTCTATTAATGTCTACAGGATGCCTGGTATGGTTCCTTTGGTCTGTTACATGGAGCCCCCAGCATCATTTGTCCTTGGATATGTAAATTGCCCAAATTATGGCTATGGACATATTCCATAGAGAAATTATAATTGTGTGAGTTAATTACCTTAATTTATATATCCTGCTTTAATAGTTGAGTTTAAAACAAACAAAACATTGCTGAATGGTGTTAGTTGGTTTTTTTCTCTACTCTTTTTGGCTCTTTTGGAGGCCTGCCACCCAGCTCTTGAGTAAATCCACACAGATACTTTTTCTTACTTGCAAATGCCTGGCCTTAGCTTGGCTTGTTTCTTGCCAGCTTTTCTTAACCTAAATTAGCCTGTCTACCTTTTGTCTCTGGGCTTTTACCTTTTTCTTCTGTATATCTTTCTTTCTTACTTTGTAACTGGGTGGCTGGCCCTCTAGCATCCTCTTCCTTCTTCTTTCATTCCTTCTACAGTCTTCTCCCAGATTTCTCCATTTATCTTCTCTGCCTGCCAGCCACGCTCATCCTTTCTCCTGCCTCGCTGTTGGCCATTCAGCTCTTTATTAGGCCACCAGTTGTTTTAGACAGGCAAAGTAACACAGCTTCACAGAGTTAAACAAATGCAACATAAAAGAATACAACACATATTTGCATCATTAAACAAATATTCCAGAGCATAAACAAATGTAACATACCTTAAAATAATATTCTGCAACAGCATGGCTTTCATTTATTAGAGTATCATTTCCAGTGTGGGTGATATTTCAGGTTAAGTCTGTGGAATTATTTTATTTTGCACTCAGAAAGACTTTAAAGAATTGGATTTCTTTTACTGCATACTTATACAATTCTAGATACTGATACCAACATCTGGACATTTTAACATAAGTTGACTTTCTGATTGAGGTAACTTAATTGTTGATTGACAAGGCAGCATAATTTAAGACATGGCCATACTATGTTTAGTATCAGTGTCAGAAGTTATAAACTACAAGTATGTGCAAGCAAGTGGGGCTGTGATCCCAGTTTGAAATACCAGTGTTAGACGGAAATCTCAGACCAAGTTTGGAAATGCTGGAAGAGGAAATGAAGAGGTGCAGTTACCTGAGTTCTGGCATTGCCTGTTTTGCAAATCATTAAATGATGTAGCAGAAATGCAGTTAGCATTCCTAGTCTAAATAAAAGTCTATTTTAGCACTGCGCAACACAATTCTTTTTCCATATGGATTACATAAGGATTTGTATGAGTCTCTGTGTTTATATATACACAGAACCTCATAATATACATGGAAATATTCATATGTGTATTATAGCTCACTCTAAGAAAGTAATTAAGAAATGTGGTGTAATTTTTCTCATAATGTACAGCTACAACATACAAACCCCTTTTAAGTATGTCAAGTATACTTGAAAATACAAGTGAAAATGATGCATGATTGTTTTTAAAAAGTTGTAGATATTTAAGTCTGTTTTCCTAGTATTCCATCCTGAAGAACAAAGAATTATCTGATGTTCTCATGCTAAGTTGGTTTTCCCACTTGGTGATGCCTAGTGGCCAGACATGTTCATATTTCCTCTCTGGTGGCATGAGTGTGGTCCCTTAGCCTTGAGTTAGTGCTGGATAGAAGGTATAAATTCCTGCATCACTGAGGTGGCTCAGCTTGGAGTTCATATGGTAGGAGGAGAGAACTGACACCTACAAGTGGTTTTCTGACCTCCACATATACAGCATGACACACACATACACAGAGACACGCACACCCGCGCGCACACACAGTGATTAAATAAGTATCTTATAAAAAATGAGAATATTTATTTCCATCACTGATGCTAAGTACTGGCAACATGTGACCAAGCACTTGATGTTTAACTCTCAAGTTTAAAGATTGTTTAGTGTCTAAAGAGTTGAGCAAGGACAACCCTGCTTAGTGGAATAATTCCTTAAACAAACGGGAACTGATTTTCTTTAATAATACTGAAGAATTACAGTCGGGGTTTTTTGGGGCTTTTGTTTTTGTTTTGTTTGTTTTTCAAACCACCTGAAATTTCAGCACCATTTGTATCAGATTTATTGAGTCAAAGTTTGTGGAACTTCTCAAGCTCCTTTTGGTGTGTTGGAAATGCATCGTTAGGAAGGATGTACTAATTTGTATTCTTAGTCATGTGTGTATATCAGCTTCATTGCATCCTTATGTGTCTTATCAGCTGGTATCTAGAGGAATATGCTTCCTGAGGTTATCCTAGCCAAAGTCTTAAGAAAGATTTACATTTTTTTTTATATTTAAATACATGCAATAACCACAAGAAGTAAGTATTAAGATCACATTTTAAAGATGAAGAATGTGATGCTCAGAAGACCTAATGACCAGGATCGATGACTGAGGTGTGTTTGTGTTTCTCATTCAGCTCCCTGTGCCTTTTCATCCTAACAAAGTGCCAGTAATCAGACCCTTGCCTGTGAGTTTGCTCTGCCTTTATCCGAACTGTGTAGGGTGAGATGTTGTCACAGAAATTACTCTGTGTCTGGAAGGATGAACCTAGCTGTGGACAAACAGGAGTGTGCTTAGAAATTGAATACTTGGTGCTGAGGTATATGTATTTTCAAACATACTAGCTGGACATTATAGTGCTGTGATGTTATTTAATTAGAACCAGATAAAATTAGGTAAGAAGTGATGGCCAGCAGTCATATGGCTTGCTAACAAATACAATTTCATAGTGTTCTGTAGATATCCCAAAGTGTTAATTATAACAGAAGCAGTTAAGTTCTTTGGAGCAGTGAAATTCTTTGGCTCTGAAAGCATAGCAGGTTTTAATAGATGTGTCACCTAGTAACTGTGGGCATTATTAAATATAAGGAGACTGAAAACCATGGTGGAAGCATTGGAAAAGTCTGGCCAGCATGAGTAGTTTGTTTTAGACCTATAGAGAAATCTATTAACTATTGCTGCTATAGACCAATTTGATTAGGAAGTGGGACAAGCTGTTCCTTTCATTATACCAAAACCACATTGTACTTTCTATCAATTATTTGGCTGTCTGCAGCATGTAGATTAGAATAAAGGGCTTTCTCGGTGTTTGTGAATGTTGCGGATTGCTGATTAGTAATTAGAGTACTGAATGAAGGAAATTAGGCCAAGAGTGAATGGCAATAAGAAAGTCTTAATTCAGTAATACAGATGTTAGGAACAGATTGTCTTGAACAGCTCATTCAGTATAGTGACATTGTACATATCTGTGGTGTTATTTGCTTCCCATGTAAGACTCAAGTCAAATGCCTTGGAGATGGTTTCCTCTCCTATTCCTTGTGATGTAGCTGTATGGCTATTAATTTAGTGAAATATCCTGTTTGCCAGGTGTGGGAACTAGCTGATTTTATTGTAATGCCAGATCATTACTTAATTCATATGCAACTGAGCACAGCACATGGAAAGCATTATAAATCTATTTACAATGTGGCTGGTCTGATGATAACATTGCATTAAATTCCCAGGTGAGGCAATTTAAGCAATTGCTTTGCCATGTGTACAACATGGAAATTAAATTCTCATATATGCTTTAGTAATAAACCAACTTCATTGTTATGTTATTGCTTGTGGTAGGCTGTAGAGCCTCATTCTGGTTGCAGATACTGTGTGTCCCATATAGAGTCATAGAACAGGCCGTACCAGAGATGACAATTTTTAATTAATTTAAACTGAGTTAATTCATGTTGATCCCAGTTTTACAGTATGTGCCCACAGACACAGTGAGCTCAACTGGGAAATGTCAAAGTGTGAGTCAAGTAGATTATTTCAAGCCAGATTTCTAGACCAACCTGAACAAGGGCCTCTGTTTGAATTTAAGAAAACCAGCCATCAGTAAGCAAGCATACTGTTCATATCAACCAAAATCTCTTTACATCTGGAATTCTTAATTTCATGTCTACAGATTCACTTTTGTCACCATTTTAGAGAATTGAGAGAAACTGGGCACCCCAGACTCCTCGGGGGAAAGAAGTCTATTGGGAATTTGTCACATTTTTGTCATATCCGGTCCATAGAGTTTTTTCAACTGTATCTAGTTCATTTGAAGTATGAAGTATAAATCATAGAAAGAGTAAGTGTTACATAAGCACACAGCTAAAGTGAGGACTGCTCTTAAATGAGTGTGAGTGTATGCATGTGTGTGCACCTGTGTGTGTGTTTTGAAATATCATCATTTGAAGCTTTTCCACGTTGTCGGGGTGGGTCCGAAATTGCAGAAGATTATGAACTACACAGAGTTTCGGACCTCTCTTGGAGCCACACACAAAGCACCAGTAGACAGTGGTAACTGACAACCAAGACTAAAAATGTTGACAATTTCTTGATTTGCCTGGTTAGCTTATGTATAGAAGTCATTAACTATTTATAAAATGCATTATGAATTGGGTTCCTTCAAACTGTAGCTGAATGTGTGACATTTCCAGCTCAAATTCTATGCTTGCATTTGGCTAAAGTACAGATTTTATAGTCTTAATAATAAAGTAAAAATATTTCAGGTTTATAAAGATACAATAAAGGTTTCAGTTCATTAAGTTAGAATCTTCTAAACTAAAGTATTATGTGCATACTTAGTAATCAAGCATGAGGTTTTTTAACATTCCATAAAAGATAACATGATTTATTGATGTTTTAGGAACAGTTATCTTTATTTATGTCTTGGTTGTTGTTATTTTCAAGCAGTGCAATCATGATGTCAAAGAATGGATTATGACTAATTACACACAGCAAGCTTACTGAAAAATTTGAATGTTAAGAAATTAGGAGAAAATACCATTGTTGGGCTTCCAAATATAATTCTTAATAATGAACAGCCTGGATTTGTTTTATTTTTGGAAATGGAACTTCAGTGCGGAGTCCCATTTTCACATTTGTGCCATTCTCATGAGGAGTTATTCCTGATAGTTGCAATGAAATGTCTTTTCATTTTTTAAGTCAGTCCTGCCAGGAACCACTTTGTTATGCTCAGCATATCATTTGCTTAATTACACCCAGAAAAGCCTTCCAAGACCAGCCTGTACTGTCCCGATGGTGAGGAGTGACTCTCGTGGAGACCACCTATAACTGTGGGTGCATCCTCCTCCGTGGCTGAGCCAGCACTCTTTGAATTGCTGCATGTCAAAGCAGTGCCTCCTAACCAGAGCAAGAGTAGGTAGTTAGGGTTCTACATCTGTAATTTCTTCTTCATTTGAAGTATGCTAAATCTAAATAAGAACATAATGGAGTCAAATAGTCTATGCCAATTTGTTGGTATTTTGGTGAAAAGGGAAGAAAACAAAACAATCTCCATATGATATTTTTGCATCCTGTGGAATGTTTTAGTCTCCCATCGTGATGAAATGAATAATGCAAAAGGCAGCTCTGATATATCGGCCTGTCTTAAAGGCTCTCATTTCCTTTAATGCTGTAAAATACTTTTGCCTGGCTGGTTTGAGACTGAGATGGTAGGGCTCTTCAAATGGGCAAAGAGGTTTGGCATGATCGAAGTATTGTACTAAGACCATGAAATGGGCTGACCTTGTAACTTAGCATTTTAAAATACTCTTCTGTATCAAGTCAGTGGAAATGAACAATCCATAGTAGCTTCAGCAAGAGAAACAGGTTAAGCATATGCTCTTTGTATTGAAAAAATGTCTGGCGAGTTCACAAATGAATGCGTTGAGCCACTCCTGAGCTTTGAAGAGATCACATATAGAAGCCTTTACTGACCATGTACTAAGGGCTTGTGTGTCTGATTTGTTCTTCTCCCTGCAGCAACATTGTGGTTTTATCTACTCATAGAGACCTATTGCAGCTGCTAAGTTTTAGGACAGATATTTATGGCAGGAAAGTACTGTTGAAGAGGGAGATACTGGGCAGGCTGGGGTGCCTCTGTGTCCTTTATCCTGAAGAATTCTATAGCTCTGTGTTGTTTTCCTTAGCCTATCAGAGCTGGTTTATAAGACAGAAGAAACTCTCAGCTGAGCATATGACCCCAAGATTCTAGGCTCAGATAAAGGAGAGTTACCTTTAGGATTCTATGATACTACATTGTTTTCCTAAAACAAGTATCTGGGTGGTGTGCATGTTTATTTATATTCCAGTAAGCCTTTTAAAGCTGGGTTCTGCTAGATCCAGCATATCATTTGCTTAATTACATCCAGAAAAGCAATAAACTGAATTATATGCAATAAGTCAAATTCTCTTTTATGTGCCACACTTGGGAGAATTGTGAAAATAGTCCAAAAAAGTATTTCCTGTGTTTTGTGCTTCAGATAAGGCACCCACTTGGGAAAGACTAGCTTTTTAAAGGATCTGAAACTCAGTGGTTGTTCTTGTCTGAGGTTCCTTTAAATAATATGATTGAAGGTATAATGAGCTGATTGAGGCCAAGCAGCATTACTCATTGACTACTGTAAAAATTGAATCAAAATCTTACTGTTGCCTTTTGCTTATGGATTACAGGTAGTCCTTTGAAACTATAATACTTTTTTCCAGATCATAGATGAACAAGTAAGAATTTTAAGTCATAGACTGTAGGAGCCCAGGAAAGAAATAACAGCTTCCCCCCATCCGTTTTCTAATGGACCATTTTTACTTAATTAGTTGAGAAGCAGAATAGGCAGCAGAATGACCTTTAACCCTGGACTGGTGAAGACGCAGTAAGGACTGATAGCCAGACTCAAGTTTCACAACGATTCTCCTCCCAGCCCCCCAATGTGTGCATTTAGATAGCATGAGAGTTGCTTAGAGCCACGTCCCTCTGTGTCCAGGTGAGGATTGGGTCCACACGAAACGTAGTTTCATTGAAAATATTGACTTGTAGTCCACTGCCATTAGTTACGGGCATTGGGAAGTGTATTTGCTTTACCAGTGTCTGTCTGTCTGCTTCCCTTTCCCCACTTACTCTCCCTTCTCTCACCAACGTTACTTTCCGTAGGCCATTATTTATAGAGGAGTTGGAGACGTTTGAATTACTGCTAGCTAGGGAATGGTTTTACAATCCCTTCTCTTCCTGCATAGTAACATCACAATGATGAAATATAGATGTGCTTGTCCAGGCATCCCAGTGTACAGTTGGTGAGATGAACATTACCCTGGAAGTAGAGATTTTTAGAGCTCTAAATTGTACAGTACATTTCCTACTGAGACTCCCATATATTCCTGTTTTAATTACAATCTGTGGGTTTTAAAACTGTACAGCTATAGAACTGTATTTCTTCCAGTTTAGTGGTTTTATTCAAACAACATGCAGAAAAGTAAATTAATTCTAATCTTCTTATGAAAAATAACAGAACATTAGCACAAAGCAGAAATTTCTTTCATTGCTGGTTTTTCTTTTTAGAACAAACTTCTTATTTCCATTAAGCTCCTGGGTTCTGGAACTTTGAGTTAGGTTTGCTCATCTCTGCCGGTAGGTTTCCATTAGGGGGCTCCCGAGGGTTTGAGACAGCTTGCCTTGATACCAGTAATGCTCGGATGCATTGACTTTCTAACGTTCATCTCGCTCTTCCCTTTTTGTTTTGTTTTATAGAAAAGGTCACGGATCGCCTACAGTGACGAAGTACGGAATGAGCTCCTAGGGGATGATGGGAATTCCTCAGAGAACCAGGTAGAATGCTAATTAGGAAGGCCCGGTGGGTGGCTGGAGGGTGAAGGAGGTCACAGGCACACTGGGCTCTCAAGCTGCTCCCTAACAGTATTAGCAGCAACTCATGTGGAAGCGATACTGTTTAATGCAAAGCTGGAGTCTTAATCAACTTCAAAATGTTTCTTGGAGATCTTACATTTAACCCTTTACCTTGTGATCACTGTCTGCTATCTTTAAAAAACTCTTTTCTTCTCTTTTCTTTATTATTTAGTACTTAAGGAATAACTTGAAGCACGCTGTTTGCAGACAAAGCCAAGGTCTTCACCTCAAACACATGTAAGAGGAATAAAACAGTACATAATGCAGCTTTGATAGGAATGCAGCATAATTAAACCAACACTCACAGCAAAACAAATGAAAGTAAGCTTTCAGAGTTCAGCACAGCCCTGGCTCCTATTGTGTCACTTCTTAAAAATACATTCACCAAAATGCAAATGGCTAGCACTAGTGTAGAACTTTGTGCACAGGCAGAGGCCTGCCCTGCTTCTGTCCAGTGACCGTGGTGGCAGTGGCAGTGCGGTAAGCTCTGTGTGCACCTTAGGATCTGCAGACAGAAAAAAGAGATGATACAGTTCCTTCTCAAAGCTCCTTGCCACTTGTCTGCCATTGCTCATTGGACGGCACAGTCAAGTCATCGGTCTAATTAGCATCCTACTACTTTCTTTGAATTAATGCTGCAGACATCATAAGTTCACATAGTTCATATATGATATATACAACTCTTTTAAAAAGTGTTTCAAGACGCTTGCTTGGTGTAGAACTGATTGTGAAAAGTCTCACACACCCCTGGGGACTGGTGGGTAACAGGGAGCATCATAAGTGAGACCTAAGTGTGGTGTTTACTAAGGCAAGCCTTCCAGGGCTGCTTCTCAGCAACACGAACCACTCCCTGGGTAAACAGAACTGTGACTTGATAGGAGATGTAGTGCATCTGTCCAATATGCTAAAATTTGCAGAATGCACTTCCCACTTCAAGGAGTTTATGTTTACTGATACTAAATTACACACCACCAGCATGTGAGCATTGTAACCTGGGAGGAGGCTGGTGTGACAAAGACACCCATCCATCCACCAGAAAAAAAATGGGAACATTATTACTGAGCAGGCCATTTGTTTTGTTCACCTCTTTCACTATTTGGATGGTATCCGCCTGAATTCAGACATTGCTCAGATTTGACTTGCAATTTCAACTTCCCTGACTGAAATGTGAGAGCAGCTGAAGGGGGTGGGGCAGAAGGAAAGTGAATGGTAATGTTGTGAGGGGGGTTTACTTATAACAGATTAAATAATGTGAGAATGAGAAAATATTTTCTGCCTTTTAAAAGTGGGGTTTGAATTATGCATGCCTCGTGGATGAATGAATCACAGTTTTCTTCTCTAACTACTTTAAAAAAAGAAAAAGGCATTATCTTTTCTGCAAAAGAAAAAACCAAAAAGAAGTGTATGTGTAGCATCTTCCGTGTAGCACTTTGGAAGCTGTGCTCCTTGTCTGAGCGCACTGGCTGGTGGAGAAGGCTCCGGAAGGCGGGTGTGCTGTCTAACCCAGGCTTCCACTGCACTGATGGTGGAGTTCTCTGACAGCAGCCTTTTAGAAGCTTGCTCACTTCTCTCAGTGGACATGTAATGCACCTAAAACATTAGCCTTACGTGCATATAAGTATGATTCTTATGCCTAAAGAAACGTATTCCACAATAATAGATTTGAGCTCAGAGTTTCTGAATTTTTCAAATTATATCTCTGTCACTTTAAAGTGATTATGCAGAGATTTCCTCTGGACTTAATATGAATCAAACTTAGAAATTTGGCAAGTGCTCAGGGAGCCGAAAGTTGGTTGTGAGCGGCTGTCACTTCAATAAATACAGCACCGCACATTACAGTCATGAGAATATGTAAAGGTAGATTAGGACTTAGGTGAACTTTTCAGCCTAAAATTCGAATGAGGTGTGAAAGTTCAAAGAAATCATGCTAAGCTTTTTGGGTAATTTGTTACCATGCAGAACAGAATTTCCATACCACGATGAAGTCATTAAATCCTGTGTTGAAGCTCTTTGTCATAATGTAGGAATTTAAATGAGCACACCCTTAACCAGTGGCTTCAGATGTCTCTTGAAAATAACCTTTATTCTCTATCAGTCTTATTCTGACTCAGCAGTCAAAGCAGAGGGTCTCTCTACAGAAAAGGTTTTAATGGCTCTTCGTATACATTTTTATAGAGCAGAAGCTAAGAAGGTGGGTTGTCTGGGTGGGAGGACTACCCACAATCTATATAAGAAACTCTTCTACATAGAAAGAAGTTTATGTTCACGAGGATTGTTGACACGCTGGCTTTCAGGCCTTCTTGTCATATATTTATGATATACTTTTAATATACGCATAAAGCTTGGGTATAAACAAAATTAGTCATAGTCACTTAAATTAGCATATAACTGTCAACTAAATATATAGAGTGATCGTAAGGGGAAAACAAAATGAAGCGTCAGTAAGTATGACTGAAAACGTGTAAAGTAAGGACTTCATTTCCAGTGCCTTGTGTACCGTCCATACAGTGACTTCCTTGTCACTGGCCGGACAAGTGTGAACACAGTAGCAAGTGGCCCTCGCCCTCCCTCTGGCATTTACGGCCAGTTCTGCTAGACATCTGCAGCTGACTGTTGATGCACATGGCTATGATCTTCTAGCTGGCTATCCATGACAATAATTTACTTGGGGTGTAATTCTACTTCGGCCATGATTGGGAATGCCACTGTTTGTACAATTAAGGATTTTTCAATAGTGTTTTTAATGTCCTCAGCACAATATCCATTTAAATCACATTCCACATCAACTCCTCTGTGCAATCTCTTTGATTCAATTAAATATACCTCATCCTGGATTTACCAAAAGAGGGGAAGGGGGACAAGATCTGCTTTGCACCTGCAAGTGCTGAGGACCTGGTCCCCGTCTTCCCAAGAAATGACTGTCCCAAGCATTCTTTGTCTGCCCTCCTGTGTGCAGTGTTTCCTTGAGAGCTGAGCTAGTGGATGCAATGATGCAGCATTTACTCAGGGTGGAAACCTTAATAGTTCTTAACTTGATTTCCTTTCATGGGAACCGTTCTGAAAATAAACAAAAAGAGGTCATAGAACAAAGCCGTAGACTTTCAGAGTGGAGTAGGAAGTGGTGACAGAATACTCAGAGTTCTTGTTTTGAACACTAATAGACTCTGTTGCCATATGCAGAATTATATTGATCCAATGACTGAGAAAATCCTACAAAGATTTTTAAAATTTATAAAGGATAGAATAGTTCTCAACATGATGAAGTTTTTGTGGTAAAGCAATATTTAACAGATAATGATTGCTTAATTTTTTAACACAAGGTTCTCTTAAGTTGCGATTTGGGCTTGCTGTGCGTAAAGTGTGTCAAACTTCAGCTACAGACCAGGGGGTGAAGTCGGTCAATTTAATTCCGCAAGATCTGAAGAAGGTCGGTATCATTTCATATAGCCCCGGCAGAGCAGATCATTGCCAGGCACAAATCTGCTCGTTCGTGCTGGGGGTTTCTAGCAAAATAAATAGACTGTCATCATAAGTTCAGAAAATTGTGTGTTCGACCCACGATAATGTGTAAAGGGCGGTTAATAGAGTTCAGCATTTATTCGTTATCTGTATGCGGACAGAGACGGCAGTGGCGTTATCAGCTTTAAAAAAAAATTCGGGAGTTCTGGGAGTCACGTGACGCGCCTCACAACATACACACCAAGGCGCGCGCGCACCCACCCTCGCATGCTCCACAGTGCAGTTTTGATTTTAGTCACAGCAGAAGGCTTAACCACAAGAGATTCCACTGGTTCAAACCAGCGTAAACCAGATTTTTTTCAGCCCACAAAGGAACAGATTACCTCTTGTATCAAATTCTGCATTCTGGGTGGAGTTGTGGGGAGAAATCTTTGTTTCCAAAAAAAAAAAAAAAAAGATGTGATTACCATAAGCCAACATGATGGTTTTGCACACTTTCATGGCGACTATGATGGAGCTGTAACTCAATAAATATCCAAATCACCACCTCTAGTGGAGTCTAAGCATTGCTAATTTTCAAAAAGTGACCATCTTTGTTTACTTCAATGCATAACTCTCAGCCTAACCAACCAAAAAAAGGAAAGGGAGAAAAAGATGAAGCTTAGAAACCTCCCTTTACCTAGCTTAGCTGCAAATCCGGTGTGGAGCTTGAATGCAGCCATGCAGCACAAACAAGATAGAACGTTTTTTGTTTAGGACCCATTGAAAAAGCAAATGGGTAGCATTTTTAAACACCCTTGCTTATGGCAGGGTGGCATGCCCCAATGGACTCTATTGCTGAAGAGTAGTTTTAAACTTTGGCCCTTTAAGTATTGTAGTCAACTGAAGAATAGTGCCCCAGAAAGAAAAGAGCCTTGCGGTCAATTCCCACCTCGTCTCTCTCTCGGCGATTTAGTGTTTGCGGTTTTTCTCCCGTGATGTTCAAATGGCAAAGAAAAAGATCCCGATATGTGCTAGGCTACGTATCTTAGTTTAAATTTTAACTTCATCTAGAGAACAACTTTGTCGCTGTCCATGTGAAAGATGAGACAGTCTACACCGGATGTTTGTCGCTCTCCACGTGAAGAAACGAGACAGTCTACACCGGATGATTGTGGGGAAGGGAATGAGTATATTTAGAAACAGTAACTTTTTGTCTGGTCTAAACTATGACATTAAAATTTTGATATTTAAATTTTTGCTAAGTGCAGACTATGGTGCCATACAATAAATTCTAAGCCCTTTCTGTAAGGAGTTTATGACAATTTGAATCTCTTCCTTCTAGATTGAAGTACTTTTCCTATAACAAATGAAATAACAGAATAAGCTGAAATGCATACTTGCCCTCCTTGGATTTGAGACTAAAACAGCATTAAGTGTTGAGAATTCAGGGCTGTGGTAAACATGACCCTTTTAGAGAGAATTCTAGTGAATCATTGATAGCACATTTCTCCAAAGAAATCATTTAATTTATTGGCCTACATGTGTCAAGTGTTGTAGCAGATGTTACAGACACTTGGATGTTTAAAAATTATCAGTTGTAGTCCTGAATGGCTGAGGATGCAAATTGTCAACCTAGAATGTGTTTCATGGTCTGTTGTGGCACGGGCTTCTCTTCTGTTCATTGTAGAAACTGTGGTGGTAATTTTAACAATGCTGCTATGTTTGTGCTTTAGGATGATGTCAAACACATTTCCCAGAATGGGCCACATTTATAGATTTCATAGATTCTTGGTTTCTAGAAGCTTGCTATCATCTTTTACAGTTATGAAAATAGGAAAAGGTAGGGAATTGAAATGTTACCATAGGAGAACTTACTATCAAAAGGGTGGTTTTTTGTTTTTTTTTTTTATTTGACTTAATGAAAATGGACCACAGTACAAACACAGTAAGAGGGTTCCTTGCTTTGATATGTCCCAGTTTGGAAGTTAAGAGTACTAGAAAGTAAAGGAACAAAAAGTCAAATAAAAACACACTCAGTGAGTGCTGTATTATTTAAGAAAAACCACGACTCTTGACATTAACTCTTCTGATAGGTTACTTATACATACTTTATATATGTATATATATATACTTTAGTTGATTCTCAGCTGAAATAGAATTAACTCACTGCAGCCTCTCATTGTAATGGGTGCCAGTAGGGCATTAAGCCAGGAAATAATAGTTGGTTATTTTTGTTGTTGTTTTAAAATGAACTACTGATCATTTTCATTTGTTGGTAAGATCTGAAATCAGTTGTCAAGTCGCCAAATAGAGAAACATCCTGAAATCTTGTGTATACAAAGCCTCTCTAATGGTGCATTCTTAGAAGAGAGACGCAGTAAACTTGTTTTCTTTTTTTATAATATAGACTTCTATGAAGTCATTCCCCTTTATTTCATGATGGTTCTTAGATGTACTTTAAAAGAGAATTTCACACTATTCTCTTTGTTTAATGTGACAGTGTGAGAAAGTGATCTTTATTTGTTCAAAAACCCCTGCATGTAGTCTATGCTTAGGTTCTTTTAATGTGTTTGTCTGTGATTTTTAAATGCTAAACATGTAAACAGATGAATTGTCAATGTTAATTCTGTATCCTGTCACACAACTGATCTTTCTTTCCTGCCATGTCTTCCCTTTTTATCTTTTTTTTTTTTTTTTTTTTTTTTTTGGTGCATTCATGTTGCAGTTGATAAAATTACGGGAAGAGGTAAGTATTTCCCAGCTTACTTTTTTTTTCTCCTTAGTTCTACTGTTTCTTATAAATGTATTTTCTAAATCTGAAGTGGATCTTGTATTCATTTTCCCAGGGAAATGTACACTTGACAAAACTATTGACTTTATGACTTCAGCAGCCTCCTCCTCTGACAGTCTTCTCCGAACAACTGTCTTAAGTTGTGCTTGTTGTGGGCCACTGTTCTTTGTTGACACTGAGAGAAAGTTAATATTTGCAATCCAAAAACAAGGAAGAGGGGAATAGTAGAGGCATATCTTAAAACTGTGCAGAGCTTCATTGTTGTAAGGCCTTCGGGTTTGTTTTATTTGTATGGGTTTCTCAGTGAAGTTAGTATGAGTTCATTTTTTTTCCTGGTCCTGATTTACTTTACTGAAAACAACCCTAGATTCCAGGGCTCCACATAAGATGCCGTGGAAAACATGTGCATTGTAGATGCCGTCGCTCTGGCTCAAGTTCGCCTGGCAGCAGCAATCTTGCTTGACTGTTAAGCACTTTCCTTTCTGTAGGAAACAGCCCCCAAATGAGTTCTCCTTTTTCTGAGTGCTGCTCCAGACTCTTTGGGGGCCTGATAAATCCCTGCAGCAGCGCCTGCGACTCTGGCTAAATGACTCTGGGTCATACCCACCAACAATGCTTTCATTTTTTTCACGATCATTTTTATAGAGTAACGCTGAGTTTTGTTCTCTCCACAAGGACATAGAACAGTCCTCTTGGTCACCGAGTCACAGTAGTTTGGTTGAGCACACTGACTATAGCTTTCCTGGATGGTTCCTATGGTGGGCTGCTGTTCTGCGGGTGTTGGATATGTTGATTCCCAGGCTTGTGAACTGTGGTTTGAACAGCTCTCCTGATTGAAACGCATGAGTGAGCTCCTAGCTTAGCCAAGGTGAAAATGGCATATAAACTGAAGGGAGAAGGCATACCAATAGCCTCTCACATTTTGGTTTCATTTTTTTCCTTTCCAACATGGAAGTATATGTATATATGTATATACTAAATCAGTATAATTAGTTATATTGTTGATTACGTTGAATAGTGAGTGATGACATAAACATTTTTCCCTGGGAGGTGGACTGTCTGTTTTGTGTATTTAGAGATCCCTACCCTTTGCTGAGGAATCTGAAATGTTCAAATGTTGAAATGAACAGTAGATTTGAATGCATGGACACACATGGACACACACACACACACACACACGCACATGCACACACGCACACACATACACGAACCCACATGCACATATACCACATCCAAAGAACCTCCACAAAGCTCTTGATCCTGAATGGACAGTGATCTGATGGACAAAATTCCTGTGCTTCATAATAACAAGTATACTTCTAGCCAGATTATTGTCATGCTGTGGTGCAGGATCAGAGGAATTCTTAATTCTAAAAGCTGAAAATCATGTCCACATCTCTTTTGTAATATATCATTGCTGGATAATTTTTCTCTTGTTTTTCTATATCAACTGATGTGTATGTTTCAGTACCATGGTCGATGTTTCTGAAACTGTTCTGTGACAGAATTATTATCAGGAGAATTAGATCATTTGGGTGATAGAAAGACAATCTCAGGAATAGTATTGTCTGTGTCTTTGATTTGTTTGCAACACAAATACTTATGGATTAGATGATCCACTGAGCTTGAATGGAGATTTCTCAGAAGGGCTCTTCTCCCAGTCAGGATTTATTCGTGCTCTCATACAGTGAATGTTACCCCAATTTTTTACTTGCACCTCTTTTGAGAAAGAAGACAAGCACCTATCTGTTCCAAACTATAGTGTTTTGTTGTGTTTGGAAACACAATGTGCTGTCCTTCTCCTGGTGCTCTTTTCAGTTAGTGCTTGGAGGCAGGGTTGTAGTGTAGAGGAAGCTGATCTGGCGTTGGCTGTGCCGAGCTGTCGGATCCCTGTACCCCATCTTTCCCCTTTGCATAGCAGCTCACCCAAGCTGAGCTCCATCTGAAGCTCCTGCACAACTTCACTCATCTGCTTTGAAAAGGGCCAAGAAGAGGGTGAGAGAATGAGTTTGGGGTGGAGTGTGGGGCATGTTGAAAGCCTCTGCGCCACTGTACTGCAGCTGCTTTCATTGAAACGACGGAGGCAGTGGACAGCTTAGGGAACAATGTAATAGCGAGGCTGTTACAGGAACTTGATTTTAGTTTGACTTTAGTGAAGAAGTTTCAAAATACGAAGGGAAACCCTTCTGGGAAGCTGCCCGTGAACTGATCATTCTCTTGGGTGCACATTTTCTCTGGGGGGTAAAAAAAAGAAACTCTCCAGAAGAAGCGGTAGCTTCCATTACTCAGTTCAGCATGTGCAGTGTTTAAGGTTCACTTGGACACTCTGCTTCGCGCGTGGCTCTAGAGTCCACTGCATTGTCCCATATTTAAAGACTTATTCTGCACATGTGAAGCTTTTGTGCTTCCTTCATATATGAGCATAGAGGAAGAGACAACTCCAGTGTAGTCTATGACTTTTTTTTAATCTCTATTAAGCTAAATGTCTTCTTTGAATTTAGGATTTCATAAAACATGAAAATAAGCCCCAAATTGTCTTCATCTGGAGTAAAATTCATAGTTACTCTTGCTTTCTCGGATCACATTGGTATTTTTAGGGATCACCAATTTGAAGTCCTTTGTTTGGGTAGAAAACGGTATTGAGAGGAGGGAGAAGCAGTTTCATTCCCAGAACCTGTCTGGAAGGAGAATCAGAAGTAAAGGCGTCGTTTCGGGCCAGCTTTGGGGATATTGTTTTATTTAGAGATAGTCGTGCCGAACACAGAGCGCCTTTCCTCCTCTTTCTCTGTTGCAGCCTTCAGTGAGTTTGCTTTTTGTGACCTAAGAAGCTTTTTCTCCCTTCCTCCATTTTATTTATGTCGTTTATTTCTCTAGAGGAGGGGCAGTATTTCTCTTAATTTCTGCACTGGATGTTAGACAACTCTATTAATTACTATAGAATGCTCTTGCTGCTTCCTGACCTTCACGTCAGGTCTTGTCTCTCTGTTCTAAAAGCATTGTTTTAATGATTCTCCCCCCAACCCTTCCCCCAAAAAATTTTTCAAGGAAAGCTTTGATGTGGCTTTAGCTGCCTCTAACGTCTGGCCGTATCTCAGATGTGTCACCTATGCCGGGAGGGAATAAGGAAATCACGTTTTGAATGGTAATGATAACATACTAATCACTTCCTTTCTTTGAAGATGGAAGCGAGATATTCTGTCAGCATCCCTGGCTGCTAGAGCTTGGAGGCACTGGTCTAGGTGTATTAGCTTAAGTGTGCATGTCAATACAGCTTGCATCTCCAAGATCCATGGGGGCTCATTAGAGCAAGGTAGATCATTTCACTCGACAGCCACTCAGATAATGCATGGGGCACCTCCTTTTTTTATTATTATTGGAAAGCATTGCTTCAATTTTAAGTGACATCTGTCAACAACACAAAGTTATATAGTTATGGCTGCATGTTTTTCTTTCTCTTTGACCACACACCAAAATTGATTTGAGGGCAAGAGATACTAATTTATACAAATACATATACACATTAAGTTGCCCACAACCAAATATACAGGCGCACATATTCATGTGTTTTTAGGTGTCTAAACATGTATATGTATACCACATGCATATACCATTCATTCATAGACATGGCTAGCCTGTGAATCTGTTTTGGTAATGTGAATATATATCTTCTGTGGGATCAAAAACATTTATAAAGTCTCAATGTAGAAAGGAAAGTTTAGAATATTGGGGAAGTTCTCTAATTTGCTCATGAGATATAATATGAAAGAGTGGTATATAATTTTATTTCAAAGAGTTCATTGTGATTTTAGTTCACAAAGCACTATGTGTTAGCAGTTCACTTTAACCTAGTATCATAAATTTGGAGATAAATTAGCAGTTATCACCATACCATATAAATCCTGTGTATTTCCTGTTCTTTGGTGGTTGTCCTGTGTTGTCTTTGAGCCAGAAGTGCTACTTAGCATTCTGTTTCAGTAGCATTATTGTTCCATGTGCCATCTTACTACACATCCAAAATAAGAAGCATTCTCTTAAAAATAAAAAGTTCTTGTTTGAAAATTATGATTTGCAGAAATCAGAGGACTGAGTATGCATTGGAAATGACTGCATTTTATAAAACAAACAAACAAACAAACAAATAAATAAATAAAATGTGTGGATGATCCATGCATGTTTGATTGGAAATCTATCCGTTGTTGTGGTTCCTCTGATGAACTATCTGCTAAAATTTAACTGTAATGGATTGTGGACACCGTCCTACCCCCTCCCCCATTTTGGACATACAAAGGCATTATTTTTTAAAAAGGCAAAAAAAGAACCTTGTAGCCATCCGTCTGACTCCCCCTTCATTTCAGAGGGCACATCTGCTGGATAACACGGAGAGGCTGGAAAGGTCATCGCGGAGACTAGAGGCTGGGTACCAGATAGCAGTGGAGACCGGTAAGAATTCTGAAAGTGAGCAAATTGTCTTGCTTATGCACAGCAGTCTTCACAACACATGACATTTCAGCGGAACTTCAAAGGAGCAGCAGAGACAGCAGCCCGAGATGTGGTTTACATATTGGGGAGACAATTGGGAGCTTATTTGCGCTTATCTTTTTTCAAGTTAAAAGGCATGACATCTACTGAAAACCTTCCTGAGGTTTGAAAGTCTACATCTGAAAGCAGACGGGATACTTTGTCTAAATTCTACATTTGTCTTAATGTGCAGTTACATGTTGTCAGTTTACCCACCCGCAATGATGGTGAGTGCACCGTGCAGCCTTGCTTGTTTGTGACTTCGGTTTTAGTCACATATGTAAAAATTAACATTTTAATCAGTCTAAATGATAGGAACTGGGAACAAAGACATAATGATACCTAGTTTGCTTGTTTTACTCTGTGTTGGAAATGGCTCCTTTAATGACCCTATTTTATAAAAGCCACAAACAGAACCTCTAACAAGGTATGAAAATATCTATAAAACAACAAAGCCTATATTCACAATTATCTTATTACTATTGGTTTATACTATTCAAACTTTTGGTTTGAATTGACAATAGTTGTATTTCAAAGAAGACCATCCTAATTTTTCAAAGATTAGTCCAGTCAAAATAGACAGGTCTTTTTTGTGTGTGAACATTGCATGCAGTGAGTATTTTTAAACAGCAAGCATCATTAATACCTTGATATTTACTAGTTTTTTTATTATTTTGGTTATCCTTTTTTATTTTCTAAGCTATAAATTATAAATAACGTATTTTAATACTTTGAAGTGTCCTTGCATACCATATAAACAAAAATATGTGATTAACAGAATTTTCCTGAAAAAAATTAATTTAGTATTACCACAACATCACTTTTTTGAAGAGTGGGTATAATGAAAGTGTTCCTAAGTACTCTCTTTTATGAATGGCCAGTGTGCTTGCCCTGGCTTTGTGGCTATGCTGGATTGGTCGATTTATGTGCTGTACTCTAAAGATCCCAATGAGGAGACGGTGCATTTATTGGTGAGGAGGAAGCTGAAGAAGACCATCACCCTCCCAGCTTCTAACAGTGTGGGCTGCTGCTTTCCTCAGTTTCTGTCAGGCTGACTCTCTGCCCTGGTGGGGCTCCTTTAGTCCTGCTCAACCAAGAACAGACTCTTGAGGGGGATATGACCAGTGGAAGGAGCCCCATTCCAATCTTCACTCCTATTTCTGTGACTCTGAATGAATTATCTCACCTCCCCCCAAGCCTGTTCATTCTTCAATAAAATAAAAGTAAATTACACATCTGAAAATTCTTAACATAATAACATACATTATGTTAAGGTATTTTATGTGCTATAAAATACATATATAAATGTACATATTATTGTGTGGCCATTTAGTGATACATAATAATGGAAAATATTTTTTCCATTTGTTTGAAAATTTGTATATTTTAAAGGAATAGAAAAGGGTGTACAATTCTTGGGAACTGTGGCATTGTCTCTACTGAACTTTATATTCATTAAAGAAGGACTTCCTTGCCAAGCATCCATTGATGAGCCTCCATGGGCTTGGCTTGGGCTTAAGCATAGAGATTGTCTTGCTGTGTCAGTGCTCTCAGGGTCTTGGATGACTGGGCCCTAGGTGGGTATCTCAGCCTCTCACTTCACTATCCATGTGGTTCTTTCCCCAAACTGGAAGGTCATCAAAGAACATGGTCTCTAGAAGACCTGTGCATTGATCGTGATTGTAAGGTAGTGTGGGAGTTAACAATTATTTCTTTTGATGTACAAAACATATATATTGACAACACAACAGTAGTCTATCGATTATGTGTACATCTTCCATAAAGCTTGGGAACTTCAGGCAGACTACAGAATTGGGTGGAAGAACACAAATGAGAACTAGGACGGATGCGCTCCAGACTGTTCTTGGTCAAGTGTCAACTTGCTAATTCATTTACTTGGGTAAGTTTGAAAGTGGAATAGGAAAGGAGAAGTAACTTCCGGCTTCACAGTGCACTGTGACAGGTACCATGACACTCATGTCTCCTGAGTCTCCACCAGCCCTCACTGTAGTCATGTCAACAGCTTTGTGTCTGGAACATATGTAAATTTTTAATACTCATCATTTCATTATAGACGGCAGAAGAAGAAGATTTGAAAAGGAATAGAACATTTTTTCAGAGAGGGTCTCATATAGCCTAGGCTGGCCTAAAACTCACTCTATATCTCAGAATAGCTTGGAACTTATGATCCTTCCTGCCTCCCCTTCTCAAGGGCTAGGGTTATAGATGTGTCTCACCAAACCTGGTTTATCTGGTACTTGAGATTGCGCTCAAAGCTTGTGCATACTAGACAAAGCACTCTTTTCAACTCAGGTCATCCCTTGTCATCTGCCCCAAATTTGAAAAATAATTTTGAAGATCAAATCCAGGCTCTCATGCGTGGTAGGCAGATCCTCTACCCCTGAGCTCCATCACCCCCTCCCAGACAAAGAACTTTAGCACTCGCTTTCAAAATGATAAGATGCAGGAAGGAGAAGACGTGGACATAGGTGAGCTGAGTGACCGTTAAAGCAGCCCCTGCGAGGGTGTGCTTTCCAGGAACTGCGTTAGCCTCGAGTCAGTTAGCTCCATACTCTGAGGGCTTTAAAGAATGAGAACATACCTAGAGTATAACGGCTTCCCATAAAGCATATTTTATCAATTTAAGAATGACATTTTGTAAAAAATTACAGTTTTGTATTATGAGGTCAAACAAACAAGTTTAATGATATGATAAGAGTAGTAGGTAGAAGTTTGATGAATTTCTTTACTTGAAAAATAAAAAATGTGGGGGCTGGAGGAGATGGCTCAGAGGTTAAAAGCACTGGCTGCTCTTTCAGATGTCCTGAGTTCAATTCCCAGCAACTACATGGTGGCTCACAACCATCTGTAATGAGATCTGGTGCCCTCTTCTGGCCTGTAGGCATACACAGAGGTAGAACTCTGTATAAATAATAAATAAATATTAAAAAAGAAAAGAAAAGAAAAGTATAAAATGTGGCAACCTTATGTGAGGCTTTCTGAATTATTTTTCATTGTTTTTACTTTGTTCTGGTTGCATGAAGCCTTGGGTTGATCTAGTTTGGTATGACTTCTGAGTTCTCATCCAGAATCTTTGAAGAGAAACATGACTCTCCCTTTCTCCAGTTACTGACAGGTATGATTTCTAGCTGTGGTGGTATTCATTTTGTTGATGATCAGGACTTAAATGCTAGGTCATCTGCCCTTTACTTTGAAGTTGTAATTCTTTTTTCCCGCCTCTCAAATAGATATTCCACTATCACAATCAGCACAAAACTATCAGAAACTGTGATCCTTAAAAGAAAGAGGCTGAAAAAAAAGCTATGGGATGACAGAATGCAGGCCTCAAGTGTAAACAGGTCTCTTAAGAACCAATGACTGTCCCATCCTGAGTTCTATATGGGCGTAGGCCACCTTCAGAGCATCCTGGAGCTGTAGGTTTTGGGTGTTCAGTGGCTTACGTCTTAGATCGTGATGTAATCTGTTTCCTGACCTTGCTTTCATCCCCTCTTGTGTCCCCAAGCCCTGTGTGCTGACACTGTTCTCTGTAGTTTCCAGACTGCCTATGCTGGGCCTCTCTTCTGCTCTCACTCTTCACTTGATGGTAGCCAAGAGGCTGAGAAGAGCTACTGATCTGACAAGGAACTGTACTTCCGCCAGCCTTTGCCTGAAAACAAAGTGCTCTAAATCTTCAGCCAGGGCCTTATGTGGGCTACGGATAAGCATATGAGAAGTGACACAATGCCTGATAAACATGTGACATGGGCCATGTGACACTCTCAGTATTCTATATCCATTGTTTCTTTATCCCCAATCACTTCTTTTTGAAGAGGAAAGAAGTTAGAGAGAAGTGATAGTGTTTTTTCCACATTTATAAAGCTAGGCACAGTAAGCCAGATATGTTATTCCACAATCAGATATAGATGGTTTCACATACCTAAATTTTTCCAAAGTGATTTGTTGTAGTCAAAATATGTCATATTCTCACATCTGTTAATTTCCTTTTCCTAAAATTTATTTGAATACCATCCATTGAAACTGTGTGCCACATATTAAAGATTCAGTAGTGAAAAGGAGACAGGATACTCATTCTCAGACAGTTTATAAATAAGGGGGAAAGGTCAAGTAAAAGAAGACATTTTAAAAATGAATAAATAGGTGGACTGCCATAGTAGTCAGAAGAGGTAAGCTACAAAGACTGCCTGGCAAAGGCCCAGTGACACAGAGTGAAGACTCGCTGGTGAAGGCCGTTAGTGGTGCAGCAGAGTGCCTTCCAAAAGGTAGCCTTCTCTCTGTCCTGAGTGCCACATAGTAGAAGATGCCATCAGTAAGACAGTCTGGGGCAGATGGCTCCAGGAGGAAGGCACAGCGAGCACCAGGACTCTTGAATGTGTTGTTTGGGAGTAAACAGATGGGTGGAGGGAGCAGAGCAGAGCCCATGGCCAGGGGAGTCTGAGGTGCAGACTGTGATGGCTGTGACATCTTTGGAGGGCTGTCAGCAGCCAAATAGCCTCTTCTGCATAGTGAAGAACAGGGGTTGTAGAAGTAGAGGGACAGGCAGAGGGAAGCCAAAGAGACAGGTCAGGAACCTAAGAATTTTGTTCTTTTCTTAATTCATTGAATGAGAAATTTGATATCCTGGATACCAGAGAAATTTCAAGCTATTCTAAAAGGCTCTCAGAAACAAGGAGCCTAGAACTTACTGATTTAGAAACTATTTTTTTTTTTATCAGTTTACTACATTTATATAATGGGTTTTAATTACCTGGCATGAATTACTGACGATTCTTCCGTAAGGACTTCCCCAAATAAATGGGGACTCCATAGTCTTTACCAAACAGTTACCAGTCCATTAAGCTGATTAAGCTGGAAGTGATATGCTGTGGATATCTCTCTGTATAAATAAAATGCTGTTTGGCCAGTGGCCAGGCAGGAAGTATAGGTGGGACAAGAGAGAAGAGAATTCTGGGAAGTGAGGGCAGGGTGGAGAGACACTGTCAGCAGCCACCATGACAAGCAACATATAAAGATACCGGTAAGCCACAAGCCACGTGGCAAAGTATAGATTAATAGGAATGGGTTAATCTAAGATAGAAGAACTAGGTAACAAGAAGCCTGCCACGGCCATACAGTTTGTAAACAATGTAAGTTTCTGTGTGTTTACTTGGTTGGTTTTGAGCGTCTATGGGCCTGGCGGGTGAGAGAGGTTTGTCCTGACTGTGGGCCAGGCAGGAAAACTCTAACTACAGTGATGAATATTTGTGATAGATCTAGGATGGAGATGAGATTAACAATAAGATGTTGACAGATTAATGATAAGGTGCTGATGATGGATTGGTGATGATGCCTACAAGAGGCATAATGTGTTGATGTGTATAGAGAGGAGGGTTGTGGAAATCACACACAAAACAGCACTTCCCCTCCACATATGGCTTTTGCTCCCCAGTGTGGTTCAAGAACAGCAATCTTGGATTGTTAGAAACAAGCTACTGGGTCTCACTCATGGCACTTGAGTGTATTCAGCCATGATTCATGCCTACGTTAAAGTATGCGTAGTGTTCTTTTTAAAGGTAAGCTTCTTACCTGTCTCCCTTTAAAGAGATTTCACAGAAGATGCAGTGAGTAGTGGTGTCCACATACTTTTTTTAAATCAAGACAAGTTTCATGTTCAAAACATGTCTAAGGAATTTGAGCAAATACATTTAAAGTTTGAAATGACTTTTACCTCCCATTCCTCTAAGCTCTCTTTCTCCTGACCCTTGCCCTCCATTACCCCACCCCCACTCCCAATTTGCTCATGTCAATCTCATCCATTTCTCTGTCGTTGGGCGATCCCTGTGTCTTTCTTAGGGTCCTCTTTACTAGGTAGCCTCCCTGGAATTGTGAGTTGCAGTTTGGTTATCCTTTGCTTTACATCTAGTGTCCACTTATGAGTAAGTACATACCATGTTTGTCTTTCTGAGTCTGGGTTACCTCACTCAGGATGATTCTTTTTTTTAGTTCCATCCATTTGCCTGCAAACCTCATGATGTCATTGTTTTTCTCTGCTGAGTAGTACTCCATTGTGTATATGTACCACATTATATTTATCCATTCTTCAGTTGAAGGGCATCTAGGTTGTTTCCAGGTTCTGGCTATTACAAATATTGCTGCTATGAACATAGTTGAGCATGTGTTCTTGTGGTATGATTGAGTATTCCTTGGGAATATGCCCAAGAGTGGTATAGCTTGGTCTTGGGGGAGATTGATTCCCAATTTTCTAAGGAAGTGCCATATTGATTTCCAAAGTGGCTGTACAAGTTTGAATTTCCACCAATAGTGTAGGAGTGTTCCCCTTGCTCCACATCCTCTCCAATATAAGCTGTTTTCAGTGTTTTTGATCTTAGCCATTCTGACAGGTGTAAGATTGTATCTCAGAGTCATTTTGATTTGCATTTTCCTGATGACTAAGGATGTTGATCAATTCCTTAAATGTCTTTCAGCCATTTGAGCTTCCTCTGTTGAGAATTCTCTGTTTAACTCTATAGCCCATGTTTTAATTGGACTGTTGAGTATTTTGATGTCTAATTTCTTGAGTTCTTTATATGTTCTGGATATCAGCCCTCTGTCAGATGTGGGGTTGGTGAAGACCTTTTCCCATTCTGTAGGCTGTTGTTTTGTCTTGTTGACCATGTCCTTTGCCCTACAAAAGCTTCTCAGTTTCCCATTTATTAATTGTTGCTCTCAGTGTCTGTGCTACTGGTGTTACATTTAGGAAGTGATCTCTGGTGCCAATGTGTTTAAAACTTACTTTCTCTTCTATCAGGTTCAGAGTTAATGTTATGTTATGTTATGGATTTATGTTGAGGTCTTTGATCCACTTGGACTTAAGTTTTGTCCAATTGTATCAGGAGCAGAGTGGGAGAATGGGGAGGGAGATACCATGATGAATGAAGACCCCAGGGGAATAGGAAGAAGCAGAGTGCTAGTGAGGTCCCGAGAAATCCACAAAGATACCTTCACTATAGATTACTGGCAATGGTCGAGAGAGTGCCTGAGCTGACCTGTTTTGGTGTTTGGATGGCCGAACACCCTGGCTGTCATGATAGAACTCTCTTCCAGTGTCTGATTGTAGCTGATGCAGAGACTCACGGCCGAGCCCCAGGTGGAGCTCCGGGAGTCCAATCATCGAGAGAAAGGTGGGATTGTATGAGCGAGAGATGTTGAGACCATGGTTGGAAGAAGCACAGGGACAAATAGCCAAACTAGTGGGAATGCATGAACTGTGAACCAGTGGCTGAGGATCCCTCATGGAACTGGACCAGGCCCTCTGGATAAGTGAGACAGTTGATTAGCTTGAACTGTTTGGGAGGTCTCCAGGCAGTGGAGCTAGGACCTGTCCTTGGTACATGGGCTAGCTTTTTGGAACCTGGCGCCTATGCTGGGACACTTTGCTCAGCCTTGGTGTAGGGAGGAGGGGGCTAGACCTGCCTCGGCTGAGTTTACCAGGCTGGGCTGACACCCCAAGGGAGACCTTGCCTTGGAGGAGGTGGGAATGGGGGGGTAGATTGGAGGGGAGGAGTGGGAAGAGGGAGGATAGGGTAATCCGTGGCTGATATGTGAAATTAAGTTAATTATAAAATAAAAATATTAAATAAATAAAAAAGAAATGACTTTTACTTATACCTTAGCCTTTTTAATTTTACATTATTTTTTAATATCTTGGCTCTTACATGTCCCTGAAGTGCCACATATTAAAGTCCTGATCACCAGTCTATAATGCTACTGGGAGGGAATGTAACCTTTAGGGCAGTGGTTCTCAACCTGTGGGTCACAACCCCTTAGTAGGTCAAATGACCCTTTCATGGGGGCACCTAAGACCTTTGGAAACCATAGATATTAACTTAGAATTCAGAACATTAGAAAAATTGCAGTCATGAAGTAGCAATGAAAATAATTTAAGGTTGGGGTCACCACAGCATGAGGAGTGGTATTAAAGGGTCGAAGCGTTAGGAAGCTTGAGAACTACTTCTTTAAGAGTAGAATCAAATTAAAGAGGGGTTTCTGGTGGTGTATCTTGTGAGGTGGTTTTGAGATGGTAATCCCTGTCTCTCCTGCCCTACATCATGGGTGAAAAGTTCTTTGGCTGCATCCTGCCATGACACCCTTCCCGGCCACAGTCAGCTGTGGACGAAGCCTGTGCCGGGATTAACCTTGTCTCCCGAGAAGTTGATTTCCGTGGGCGTTTCGCAGCAATGACAACAAACCAATATAATCTCCTTGATATCTTCCGAAAGCCGTAGCTAAGGAGCTGACTTTTATGTGGTTCTGTAGAGAAGGAAGGGCCTGAGACAGTACTGCAACCCACGTGCCTCCTTGGTTTGAACTTGCTTCCTTGTGACTACTCTGACTGACCCCACTGCAAGGCCATTAGCAATTGTAGCCAGTGTAAGAAGTGTTGATGGAAACAAAACATTTACCATAGTTAAAGCTGCTTTCTCTGTCATTTAACATCCATATTTACTAACATTTTCTCCTAGCTCTTCATATATTTTCATTCTTTTCTTTTCCCATCGCATTCTCCCCTTTAAGAAATATTTTTGAGTTGTTTACTGGTTTCACTCAAAAATATAAATCTTCACATGTGGGCCAATGAGTTGTTTCAATGGATAAGGCCACCTGTCACCACATTGGGATCTGAGTTACATCCCAGAACGCATATGGTAGAGGTTAAGAACTGACGCCCACAAATTGTCTTCTATCCCCAGTATGCTTGTTATTGCATGTATTCCCCCCAAATAAGTAAGTGTAAAAAAGAAAATGTTTAGCAAATCATCAAATATATTCATTTATTATCCATAGAAAAGACTAGTTGGTAAAATAAAGCATAATGGTAGAAAGCAATTCATGAAACCATTTTAAGTTGGCTAATAGCAAAGCTAATACCTCCTACAGGAATTTCAGAATGTGGACTCTCCCCCCATCCTATCGTATACTGATAATGCACTTGATAAGACCTTGGAATTTAGAGGCAGAGGGATGCCATCTGTGGCCCTGTCCTCAGAACTGCTGTCAATTGGTAGGGGGGTGATCTCTGATTCTTATAATGTCAGTAAGAGTGTAAGGTGGTGTGAAAAGGAAAATGTTGTATTTCTCATTTGTCAAACTTTCATCAAGACTTACAGGGACACGAGACATGTCCAGCATTACAGTCCTAGCATGTCTGAGTAGAGGGTATTATGTCCATAAACACTGGTTCCAGTTATTAGCCTTGGTCACTTGATTTGAGCGCAGGTTGTAAATCAGAAAACTGTCTGTAATATCCAAATTATTGCAGAAATAACACATTAGTACTTAATATTCTGTAAGGTGAGAACAGAGAATGGGATTCTATGACTAGGTTGTTATTAGCCATTTGTTCTATCCAACTATGCATATTTTAGAGAAAATAATTTTCTATAGAAAGGAAACTAAACCTTTAATGCAGAAAGTTATCTGTAGAGAAAGTCTTCTATTTATTCCTGTGGATGGTGGAGTGTTTTCAGAACCCTAAGTCATTACTGTGGATGGTGGAGTGTTTTCAGAACCCTAAGTCATTACTGTGGATGGTGGAGTGTTTCAGAGCCCTAAGTCATTACTGTGGATGGTGGAGTGTTTCAGAGCCCTAAGTCATTACTGTGGATGGTGGAGTGTTTTCAGAACCCTAAGTCATTACTGTGGATGGTGGAGTGTTTCAGATCCCTAAGTCATTACTGTGGATGGTAGAGTGTTTCAGATCCCTAAGTCATTACTGTGGATGGTGGAGTGTTTCAGAGCCCTAAGTCATTACTGTGGATGGTGGAGTGTTTCAGAACCCTAAGAACATTTCTGCTGAAAGAGTTTTTTCTTCCTTGATGCTGAGAAGCATATTGCTTGTTGCCATATTAAATTTTTAAAAGTCTACCCAATTGTAAAACCAAACAACCAAAAAGATCATTTTTAAATTTGTATTAATCAAGGACTTTATAATTACCAACTGTTGACATCTTCCACCTCCAAGAACTGAGACCAGCACAGGAGGCACAGAGGAGGTTGTCATTTGGAATGACGCCCTGAGCATTGTTAAGCTGGATTTAAATTTATTTTGCAAGATTCTCTGAAATATTGGAGAGCCCCATACTGGTAGAAAACTGATGTCATTTGAACCCTATTTGGAGACCCTTTTCCTTAGGTGGTCCAAGCAAATTCATAGCACTTATTTGTAAGCCATTCAAAAGCACTCTATTCATTTTTAAGGGTACCCTATCTCATAATGCCTCTCACTTTTCCAGTTGGTTTGTAAGATACACATGAAGCCATCCTTATTCCATGAGTCTCTGTGGCCACAGAAAAGCCAAAGCAGATGGTGACAGTGCCAATTTGCTTTCAGCTAGAACGCAAAGGGCTGTTAAGCTTACGACCTTGTTGTGCAGTTCTTATATAAGTTTCTTTAGGATTTCTTTTTTAATCAGGTTTATATTTTCTTTGAATCTGACATCTAGGACCCAGAAGTTTTCTTTTCAGCTGTGTTTATGTATTTAACAGAGTTTTCTGAGATGGATACTTCAGAGTTTTCACAGCGTGGGTTGGCATTGGTCTAAGACTTTGTATGACTTACATGGATTGGGAAACTTGATGGACATGAGCTTTCAAAACGGCTTTTGTGTGTGTGCTCCACATTTGAAGCTTTCGTCTATATTTCCTATTGGGCTATGGTGTTTTCCAACATTGCCACAAGAGAACAAAGTTAACATTAAAAAATAATTTTTTATTGAAGGATACATCTTTCCAAGTAAAGTCCTCATCACAGAGGCTTTCGTGGTGGGCCCACATTCATGCGTGGCTCTGTGCCACCACTTTGAGTCTTAAGATATGAATGCTAAGTCATAGTCAAATAAATGCCTATTTATTTAAAGAAAGGGAAGAAACTACCCTACAGCCAGACAAGGAGAAAGCCTCTAGAAGCTGCTCGTTGTTGCTGGGTAACCCTACCATCTCCCTCCACACTCCCAGATCTTTGCATTCACCCTCCAGTGTTCTAGCCTATGGTAGAAGCTTCCATATCTGCATTCAGGGAACATCTTCACAGTGCAGCTGGTCTTCCTTGTTTCCATTTTCAAAGTTACTTACTGGCAACATACATACAGCACTTACGCTTAAACAGACCACAGTAGGACACTTATTTAGCAGTTTGGGGCCCTTAAAAATTTTTAATGAAGTTGGTTAGACACCCACTGGGTTATGGTTCATCTCTAATATAGCATGAAAAATGATGATTAAGTTAATGCTATTAGCCATATTTGTACTTGGAAGTGAAATAGAGGAGAAACTTGCCCTGCTGTAAAGGGAAAGTTGACTTGTCTTCCAAGAAAGTGCAGGCCCTGGCTCTGTCCTGGAGCTTAAGGATAAAAAGCCTGTTAGTAAACTCATGAAGTACTTGTTGGGACGCAAATAGCAAGAAACCCTGTTCAGCAGGCTTTATACCTGTTATTTCATGATATCAGTCAACAGATTAACTTACCTGGAGTGGAAATTGTTCAATTAGGTTGAGTAGACTGGTGCCTAACTACTTCCCCAACAGCTATTGCCTTTGCCAACTGGAAGGGATATTAAGTTTTAACTGGACTTTGTGAGGAAATGGCATTTTGTTCCTCTCTCCCACCAGCCTGTCTTTGTTTCTTTTCTTTTTCTTCCTTCCTTCCTTCCTTCCTTCCTTCCTTCCTTCCTTTCTTCCTTCCTTCCTTTCTTCCTTTCTTCCTTCCTTCCTTCCTTCCTTCCTTTTTCTTTCTTTCTTTCTTCCTTCCTTTCTTTCTTTTGTTATTTATTTGTTTGTTTGTTTGTTTGTTTGTTTGTTTGTTTTTGAGACAGGATTTCTCTGTGTAGCTTTGGAGAATTTCCTGGAACTCACTCTCTAGCTCAAGCTGGCCTCGAACTCAGAGAGATCTGCCAGCCTCTGCCTCCAGAGTGCTGGGATTAGAGGCATGCTCCACCACCACCCCATCAGCCTGTCTTTGAATTATCTGTAATGTTTAGTCTTCTGTGTAGACTTGTAATTAAAACAAACAAGCTCCCCTCCCCACCAAAATACAAAACAAAATTAAAAACAACCAAACAACATATCTGTCCTGTGAACATCTCCACAGTATAGAGGACATACCAGTAACAACTCATCTATCCTGAGAGGTCTGCACAGTGTAAAGGACACACCAGTAACAACCCATCTGTCCTGAGAAATCTGCACAGTGTAAAGGACACACCAGTAACAACCCATCCGTCCTGAGAGGTCTGTCTACACAGGGCAAAGGACACAGAAGTAACAGCCCGTCCATTCTGAGAGGTCTGCACAGTGTAAAAACACACCAGTAACAACCCATCTGTCTTGAGAGGTCTGTACAGTGTAAAGGACACACCAGTAACAACCCATCTGTCTTGAGAGGTCTGTACAGTGTAAAGGACATACCAGTAACAACCTGTCCATCCTGAGAGGTCTGCACAGTGCGAAGGACACACCAGTAACAACCTGTCCATCCTGAGAGGTCTGCACAATGTAAAGGACACACCACTAACAACCCATCTGTCCTGAGAAATCCGCACAGTGTAAAGGACACACCAGTAACAACCTGTCCATCCTGAGAGGTCTGCATGATGTAGTGGGTAGCTGTTCCAGCTTTGATCTTGAAGCACTGCCCCTACTGAGGCAGCCTGTAAGTGCCATGCCTGCCTATGACCTAACCTGCCCCTGGGGCATGGCCGAGACAGGAGCCCTTGAGACCCGAGATCCATATGGGCCAGCTCTCTTGGCTCCTCGTGATACTGGATGCTGGACTGCAGACCAAGTTAGAGTTCTCCAGAGAACCACACTGGACTGCATCTCACCTCTCCCAGATCCTGTATCTAGCCTCTTTACTTGTTGTAAGTTACCCCAAATAAACCTCCTTTTAACCACCAGTTAAACTACGTGGAGTTGCCTGGTTAAATCCCCACTTTTTCTGGTGCCCAATGTGGGGCACAAACCCATGACCCTGAGATTAAGAGTCTCATGCTCTACTGACTGATAATTTATATATTGATACAAATACAGAACCATATTTGTTATAATGTACATATATTTCTACTCTTGAAATGTTTGTATATTGATACAAATGTAAAATTTTATTTGTCAAACTGTATGTATGTTCTACCTCTGTTTAGGTTATTTGGTATATTGATACATATTTAGGATTATTGTCATATTGCATATTGGACTATATATTCCTACATCTGCTTAAGATATTTTGTGTATTGTCACAATTTTGACATTATCCTTTTTACTGTACATTTGCTTACAGACTGTTTACCCTGTTTATGTGAAGCCTTAGTCCTTAGGTTGTTTAGGTAGATAAGACTTATAGATTTATTGTCACCTATGCTTGTTATCTCTATAATTATGTTAGTTAGGTTATCCAGAGTTACAGATACATAGGTGGGATGGACAGGTAATTTTCAAACACTTCACAGACCTAGAGAATAGGACATTTAAATGTCTTTTTTTTTTTTTCTGGTTTTTTGAGACAGGGTTTCTCTCTGTAGCTTTGCGCCTTTCCTGAAACTCGCTTTGGTGACCAGGCTGGCCTCAAACTCACAGAGGCCTGCCTGCCTCTGCCTCCCAAGTGCTGGGATTAAAGGCGTGTGCCACCACTGTATGGGCCAGCCCTCTTGGCTCCTTGTGATCCTGGATTGCAGACCAAGTTAGAGTTCTCCAGAGAACCATGTTGGACTGCACCTCACCTCTCCCAGATCCTGTAACTGACCCCTTTACTGGTTGTAAGTTACCCCAAATAAACCTCCTTTTAACTACCAGTTAAACTACACGGGGTTGCCTGGTTAAATCCCTGCTTTAGTGCAGTGTAAAGGACACACCAGTAACAACCTGTCCATCCTGAGACATCTGCACTGTATAAAGGACACACTAGTTTTTCTGACTGGTAGTTTGTTAGCAGAAGATTCTTACAAAGTCATTCAAATGTTTCATGTGGGCAAGTTAAAGAAACTGACTGGAGTGACCTTGTCAATATGAAAAGGAGAGCTTTCTCTGAAAGTTCAGTGTGAAGACGGAGCAGGCGTCTTACTGCCTTACTCATGTCGCCTGCCAGCCATGACTCCCCACCACAATGAGTCCCTCATCGGTACGCTGTGTGCGCGGTCAGGGTTTCATTCCTGCGTGACTTCCTGTGGAGTGCACACCCCACATAGTTCCTGAAATCCACACTGTTCTCCCCTTTGTTAACTGTAAACCTTGTGGAGCAGCAGCTCTTTCGTGCCCTCTGCAAGTTGCCAGACTCTGCTCAAATTAAACACCATAAGATTATCAGCAGGTTACAAAGTGCAGTGTATGTATCTCTCTCTCTCTCTCTCTCTCTCTCTCTCTCTCTCTCTCTCTCTCTCTCTCTCTCTCCAAAGTTTTGTATAGCGTTGTCTTGATCTGAAAAATGTTAACAAAATCAGACAAGCTAATCACCTCATGCCTGCCTCCTGTAAATTGGGAGTTCCATGTCTTCCACATAAGAAGTGGGGCAAATAACATGGACTGTTTTCATTCTCCTTTGAGGATTAAAGTTGTGTATGTAGGAAGCATGGGACTCACTTCCATGTGTGAGGTTATAGCACCTGCCTTTCACCTATAGGAGAACAAGGTGGAGTATGCACTGAGCTTTGTAGCTACAGACACAGGCTCTGTTAATAGACTTACCACTTAATAGTTAAGGCACAACAATTTCCGTAGCCTTTTCTGGTTCTTTCCTAGTATATGAGACAGCTTTACCGGTCCCGTGTGTGGAGGCTGTTCTTAGAGGTAGAGAAGGTGAACTGTAAACCACCAGCACAGGTGCTCAGTGAACATTTTCACTTGTACTACCTTCATAGTAGCACTCGTGGCCATGACAAATAGAGTATAGTTAGCCCAGTGGCCTAATACAGTAGCATTTGTTTCTCTCTCTTGGAGAAATCCAAAACAATTGTTCCAAGTGAGCAGATAGCCTTCCATAGTGGTTCAGAACCCAAGTTTTTCCTATCTATGGCTCTGCCCTGCCCTGGCAAACCAACAGCAAAGCCAAGAGAATGAGGAAGGCACATGCATGTACTTTTCAGTTCCATGTAGGTTCTTCCTGTAGTCCTCTGGCAATGGCTGCATAGGATAATGGTGCCCAAAGAAGCAAGGAGGCAGGAAAGACCACGTTCTTGTTGTTGTTGTTGTTGTTGTTGTTGTTGTTATTTAATAAGAGATGGAGTTGACTGCTCCCCTGAGCCATGCTATTTACTTCTTGCTTACTGCATTGCCTTATGAGCCGTTCTTTTTGTTTGTTTGTTTGGTTTTTGGTTTTTTGTTTTTTGAGACAGGGTTTCTCTCTGTAGCTTTGTGCCTTTTTCCTGGAACTCACTTGGTAGCCCAGGCTGGCCTTGAACTCACAGAGATCCGCCTGGCTCTGCCTCCCGAGTGGTGGGATTAAAGGCGTGCGCCACCACCGCCGGCTATGAGCAGTTCTTAAAACCCTAGCTACTAGTGCAGTGGGGAAGGGATGGAGTAGATAGATGACAGGCCATATTTGTGGTTGGAATTTTTCTAGCATTTGTGACAAACAAGGCTTTAACACCTGGTGTCTATATTACATTAATAGATGCATTAAGACTTCCAATCTTGTTTGCTTTCTTTTCTACCAGGCACTTCTATTTATTCACTTCTCAAATTTATTTATATTCCTTAGATCTGTAAGAAAAGATAATTCTTCTGCATGTATTTTTGTCTAACCATTGACAATAGATAAACTCTGCAAATTTACATATTCCATTTCTAAAGCATGTGTGAAGTACATTGCAAACTGTTACAAAAGGAACTAGAGACATGATAACTAAAAGTAATACATTATCCTTGATGGGATCCTGAAACAGGAAAAGGACATTAGTTAAAAACAAAGGAAATGCTTATACTATATTGATTTCAGTTAATAAAAAATACACCAGGGGCTGGAGAGATAGGATGGTTGGTAAAGTGCTTATTGCACAAGGAGAAAGACCTGAATCCAATATACAGAACTGTCACCAAAAGCCGGTGTGATGATATGCCTTTGTAATCCTAGCACAAGAGAAGTAGAGACACACAGACACCAGAGGTCTTCGACCCGCCAGCCTAGATTACCCTGAGAGTTCCTGGCCAGTAAGAAACTTATCTTTAAAAAAAAAAAAAAGTGATGACATCACTCCTGCGGGTGTTACCTGAGGATGTCTCTGGCTGCCACATGTATTAAATACCCAAACATATAGATGCATACATGCATGCATACACACACACACACACACACACACACACTGGCTCCTTAGTTGGGGCAAATGTAGCATAGCAGGGCAAGATTGATGATAATAGAGGTGGGTGTGGAGTTATGTCTCCAATTTTCTGTATCACAACTGTGATTTTTCTAGATCTAAAACTGTCCTAAGTAAAGAGTCACTTTTCTTGTTATTCAGTATCTGTACTGTCAGATCTCCTTTGCTCCTGACTCGGCCTCTCTTTCCCACGCGTTTTTGTTGTTGTTTGGGGTTTCTGGTTTGTTTCTGCCTCTGTCAATAATGTGTTCCTTCCAGTAGCCAGAGGAACTTGCCGATGAAGTGGTCTTGCCCAGAGTCTGGCATCAGTAAACACTGCATGCAGCCTCTTCCCTTCCCCTCCCACCCCCCTTTCGTAAATGCTTCTCTTCATTCATAAAGAACAATGTGAACTTGAGACAGACAGGCTGACTCCTCAATTTCATGACTCCAGGACAGACTGACTTCTCAGAGATGTGGTCCTAAGGTGTAGTGTGTCTTCCCTGTGTGTGTCATCGTTGAGATGGGGAGTAAACAGACCACTTCACTCACTCCATAGATGAGAGCTGCATTCTTTTTCAATATTGAAAACACAATAGACAATATGATAACAACGAAATGATTACCTAAGGATAATAGGATTACAGATTTTTTTTTAACTTCATTATTTTCTGAAATGTTACTGTATAATTTTACAATTACGAAAAATACCTTTAATGGCTAGGGGTGTAGCTCAATGGTAGAGCATTTGCCTAGCATGTGTAAAGTCCTGCTTGAACAGTCCTCAGCACCAGAAACTGTGCACTTTGTACAACCCTCTCCCAAAGTCAAAGAACACACAGAAGGCAGGAAGCATGTAAAAGCCAAAGGACAGTACACTGTCTTGAGGATCTGACATGGCTGCTGTAATCATGAACGTGCTCAGGCACATGCACAACATGAAAGTAGGTAGGAACTCATTGGGAAATGGGAAAAGGTAGAAGGAATGAACACATTCACACTGTGTTGTCACAAGTGTGATACTGACATACACCTGCATACAAACTGGAATAGTGCCAAAAACCTGCTGTGGGAGAATTATTGGACATCCTAGTTTTTCAGATGCACATGCTCCACAGGGATTTCATTTGTCAGTATGAGTTATTATTTTGTTTCCCTTTGGTGAACTGCCCAACTCGCAGTTCTGGGCTCTGTAGCTGAAGATCAGTGGCTCACACTACAGGACCATGTTCCTAGGAACCTCCTCTACATTGGTAACTTCTTTGCCCCATTTCTTTTGAGCATTCTGTCATTATGATGATGATTTATTGGTTTCTCCAAACACAGTGTGCCCATTTTCACAGTATTTCTGTGGAGAAGCAGAGAAACTCCATAGTAGAATTGTTGACAGTTGAGATCCTGTATTGACCTTGCTAGGTATTAACTTTTGTGATCGATAAAGGGCTGTTATTGGTCTCAAACAAAAGCCAATGCCTGCTCATCAATTGGAGGCTTGTAAAATGTCCCTCATTTCTACTTCGTCAGCATCTTTTACAAAATCTTTCCTGTTTCTGTTGGAGCTCACCCTATGTACATCAACATTTTAGTTTGGGAGTTTAAAGAGATGATTGTTGTGGAAGTAGGTCATTCATTTTAGAGTCTTATAAAATTGTAGCTGGTCAAGATTCGTGCTATTCATGAAAATGAAATATACTTTTTTGCATTTCATTTAATTTGGTAATTAACATTCTAGAAACCATTTAAAGTTATTCCAACTATATGTGAGAAATAAGTTATTTTAAATGTGTGATCTGAAGAGTGACTAATGAAACTTTGTTCTTCCCTATATAAATGCAGCAACAATGTAGAGAAATGTTTAACACATACTTTCCATGTGAGTAAACACTTAAACAAAAAGTCCTTATGGTTGTATCTTCAGGGCTCATGCATCAAAAGTTTTATTAAGTATCTAAGTTGTATATATTGGTTGAGAAGTGCTTTTCAAATCAATTGTTTTGTGTATTAATAAAGAAATGTCAAATTTCACATAGCTTAAAATGTCTTATAATTGCCTATTCCCAAAATTGAAATGTCAGAACAAAAGTTCGCTGACACATGACTCTGCTATTTCAACCATAAAGACCTTGTAAATGATTCAGTTGCCTTATAGTGATATAACTTTGAAAGAAGATAAAGGGATCTGAATCTAGTCCAGACAGGTGTGGTCTCATTTATTCTAGTATAAAGCACTGATATCATAATTCATTGAGCAGCATGTGTGTTTTTCTTAAATTATGCAATGATTTTAGTAAAGTATTTGAATTTCCACAGAAATTTTTCAGATATTTGCAGCATTATAAAAACAGCACAGTTTCAGTCTTGAGCAATAGAATTGCTTTGGTTTTTGCTCTGTGAAATTAGTTCATTGTCATGGAGACCATACTTTTTTTTAAAGTCCCCTTTAAGAAATGAACACTTAGCCAGGTGGTGGTGGCTGCAGCAGCGGCACACACCTTTAATCCTAGCACTTGGGAGGCAGAGGCAGGTAAGTCTCTGCAGAGCGAGATCCAGGACAGGCACCAAAACTACACAGAGGAAACCCTGCTTCGAAAAAAAAAAAAAAAAAAAAGAAAAGAAAAGAAAGAAAGAAAGAAAGAAAAAGAGAGAGAGAGAGAGAGAAAGAAAGAAAGAAAGAAAAGAAAGAAAGAAATGGATACTCCATAAAACATAAGCATCCATAGAAGCCGATGGCCTATTGAAATAGACCTATTGTTAATTTGTTCTTCCAAAACTTGCATGTCGTCTATACATGCAGATTTTAAAATTGAGAGCAGCAGTGAGCCCAGTAGACTCCAAACCTGGTAGTCATTTTACACAGGAAACTGAATCTTGATACTTAATCCCATTTGTCATTACTGGCTTTCATTTTTATTGAAAATTCCAAATATTGTTGGCCATACTGAGACACTAATAATTTGGAAAAATACCTTCATTGGTTTTTATATTAAGTATTTTGTTTCATAGCTTATCCAGTAAAAGCTTTCTCTAAAGGGCCCTGATTACTTGAAGAGTCTTATTTTTATATATTCTTAATAGTCTGTTTTACTTTCTCTCCTAAGATGTAAAATTTTGACAACTAAAATATTTCAGCCTTTCAATATGATAAAATTGATGTTTGGGGTCTCACTATTCAAGAAACAAACATCACCATTTAGGTCATAGCATGGAGTGGGTAACAGCCAGTTTCATTTTGCCTCTGCTAGGAGATTAGTGGAAAATAAGCTCTGTAAATTAAATTTTATTGCAAAATTATCTTCCGATGTTCAGCAGTAGAGATAATATAGAGTGATAAGGCTAGAGTGGATTTTGTGTAAAGCAATTATGGCATGAAGAGTATAGTCAGTGGGAACTGCCGCTCAAGGTCTCCTTTCATTTGTAGAAAACTTCATTTGGGAATGTATTGAGAATTGTTGCATCTTATTGCAGGTGATTATAACTCTTCAGATATATTACAGTTTGAAAATAGCATTTCTGAATGGCTTCAAGGACCAGTTTGTATATATGATATATTTATTCGTACGTATCTAGATATGTGATCCTATTTAGACAGTTGTTATCATTTCAAAGTGCTTCGCCAACACTGGATTCTTTCTCCACAGGCTGCATTATTAAGAGAGTTCAGTGACTTCTTCAGATAACTGTGTAGGAAAGGTAAAGTGAAAATGTCCATTGTGTCTGTGACTCTCACCCGCACATCTGAAGCAAATCTTCTGTTTCAGGGCTTCACATATTGATACCTTACAAGCAAAGTTTTTATTTTATATAGCAATTACAAAGCAATAATAAAAATCACATTCTTCTTGGATTAGGTGGCGAGTGCTTGGTTTGAAAGGGCCACTTACAAGTCAACTCAAAGAAGAAACTACTGTGTGTCTGCATCATCCCTCCCCTCCCTACAGCCATGTGTATTTCTCAGCTTTGTGGGGACATCTAGCAAATGTCTAGTGTGAGGAGGTCTGTGTCACAACAATGTCAGAGTAGTGGAGACAGGGAAGCACAGTGTGGGCTGTCAGCTGTGAGCTCCATCCCAAGGACTTGACAGAAATTATTAAACAGATCTGTTTGTTTCCTAATGTGCAGAGGATCTTGTCATCCTTTAATTGAAAAAAAAAAAATCCCATTAATAAAGTCACTTAAAAGAAAAATGGTATTTCAGAAGAAGTCACTTTTTGCTTCATACAGAGAGCTTGGAAAAGATAGCTTATTGATTCTAGGTACACAAATACTTATCATAGACTGATTGTGTAGCCATTACTTTAGGTAATTCATCCAGCTAAATGGCCTCCCCAGCCCTCGTGAATGAAGACTATAGAGATTTATCAAGATGAAAATACCCCATTAAGAATTGATTTCAACCAGCTTAAAGAAGCAGAGGCTGAGGCCTGACCCGGGAGGCTCTGGCTACTAGAAGTTCATTGGTGCTGGGCATAGACCAGCACCACAGGCCCCAACTTTATTAGTGTCGAGATAAGCTGATTAGGTCTTGTCACTCAAAGGTACCCATATCTCAATTGAGAGACACACACTCTCTCAATTTTTCTTTAAGCATTGAAGCAGGCAACAAAGAAAGAGATGTGTGGTATGCATCCCCACGGTTGTCCCCATGCAGGGCGCAAGGGTCCTGTGATGATGTGATGGCTGTATTAAAGAGTACATCAATTTGTTTTAAAGTGTTTTGATTTTTTATGGTGGCATTAAGAGAGAGAACATTGTGGTTGCAGCTTTACTAGAAAGCAAAGAGTTCTAGAAGGAGGGGGAAAAGTGTTTCTTTGAAGCCTACCAGGGCTTTGAATCTTGCTGTGCCAATGGGCGCCTAAGTACTCCTGTAACTGGTAACCTCAGATCCACCATCAGCTTAGGAACTACCGTCCTCCAAATTATTCATGTAAGGGAATGGGGTGGGGTGTAAATTGACCTAAGCCATATTAATGATTATTGAGCACAATTTTAAAATTTTTATTAAGTGACTTGATGTTTTGGTTTTGGGCTATATTGATATACAGATTTGATTATAAAGAACAGAGGCACTTCTAAATCTCCAAGTACAGACTGGTAGCATTATAACATTTAATTGTTTTATACACAATAATGAACACCTTACCCTGTATTCCTGGAAGACAACCTAACTAATAAATATAGGCTGTCAAGGGCAGTTCTACAGGGCTTCAGCTTGAGACCTCTCCATCTCAGTTGAGGAAAAGGCAGAGCAGTGGTGCCGGGGAAACCTGCCTTTTGTTCTTCACATCTGAAGTTTGTTCACGGCAGGCCTTCTCCCACTTCAGTGCAGCCACAGAACGGGGCTTTCCTCGTCCTCCCTCCCCTCTGTGCACCCCGGGGCTGCAGTCCTGCTCAGCCACCTTTCCACAGTGAAGATCTCTTCACCAGCTATTCCCCTTCACACCAGCCACTTCGCACTAGCCAATCAGGGAGCCTTTTGACTTCAGTGACATACTCATCCTGTACACACAGATGCGCATGGCCATTCTAGACATGTGACGCCTGTGACAGAACAGGAAGCATCTGTGGGGACACATACCTTTATTTGTATATGTCCCCCAAAATACAACACCTTTATTTATATCCTGAGAGAAAACAATTGAAAGACAGCAACATTTTCTGAACTAGAAAAGATAAACTTCATTTTATCTAGTACTGATCAGGCATAACAAACACACCCTGTATATAACTGTACTCATGGCGACCTACAGGTAAGCATGTGTCTTGCTCTTAGGCCATGTGAGATGTGCAAAGCCAGTTGGTCAGATGTATTTCTTATTGTTCCTCACAGGGTCATTCCCATTATGATTATAGTCCATTGGACACCTTGACATCCCCTATCTAAGTCAGTGTTGCATTGTAATCAGTGATCTTTAATATGGAGAGATTTTCTATTCAGAATTATTTTCTTTTAGGACATTTTATTATTGGATTTATCATAATAGTGGTAAAGTCTTTACAATCTTGCTATTTTTTTTAATAATTAAAAGTTAACATGCAGCTTGCCAGAAATACATTTAAAAGGAAATGATGTTGTACACTCATGTTGAACATGTGTGTCTCTGTTTGTGTAAGGGTCTGGACAGAAAGCCTTATTAGTTCGGTTTCTATCTAACTATTACCTGTCAGGGATGACCATCCTACCTAAAGCTGGTTCCACTCTCTCAAGCTGTCTTTAATAAGTACCATGAATCCAGTGCTCACTTTTGCTTGTCTGCTCCAAACAAACATCTGCTTCCTGAGGGGCATTGTTATTGAGTGATTCAAAGAAACAGGCAGCTGCATTCCTCTACCACAGATAGAAGTGCTTGTGTCGTCAATTCCCACCGTACCGGCATCCCACCAACCAGAGTCCTTCTGCAGACCACCTTTAAGGAGGCATGTTATGGGTTGTTTTTTTTTTTTTTGGCATTTTTGAATTTTTAACTGCCTTTCATTGTGATGAAAACATTTTAGTGCATTTCAAAAATTCTCTCAAAAATACTGTTGTTATTGTTTTAAAGGTCATACATCTTATTTGGCAAACTTACAATTGAGAAAAGAGTTCTTAGGTTGGCCCACCAAGTATTTACATGTGCTTATTAATAAGCATTTGGTGGTAATCATCTTAAGCCAATAACAAGTCTGGATTCCCTTTTCAATTTGCTGCTTCTTGCTGTTGAGCTGTATTTCTTGTTCACTGTTTCCCAATTATGATTTCCTAAACTTCCTTTGGTAGTTGTTTATAGAATATTAAATGAACAGAGAAAGCTGGGGTGCCATGTGAGAATGTGGCTCCATCATGAATTTCAGTATAATGCTTGTGTCACAGAAAGCCGGCACAAAGAGTGTGGAGAGAAGAGCTTGGACCAGGACCATTAGCTGACTGCCACCTTGTCATCAGGACCATTCTTGTTTGTTGCTTAAAGAAAGTAACAAAAACTACTAAAATCAACCAATGTGAAGATGTAAGCATGGTTTTGATGGTGCTTGATTCTGAAGACCCGATGCCTTTTTCATCTCTTTTAGCACAAATGGCTCTGCTCACTGACCCCTGAAATACTCCATTGGGGTAGTATATGGAATTGTATGCCAAAATGGATCATACTAGAATCAGCACTTGAGAAAGTCCTGGAGAGAAGTCTTTAAAGAAAGTATTGAGAGGCTCTATGACCACGTGGAGACGGTTATAAACTGGAGGCTGCAATCCTCAAAGCAGTCTCCCTCAACAACAACAAAAATAGTTTTCTGAATTGTTTTTATCATTAATATTCACCTCCCCCCAATATAGATGTATAATGTTTCAAATTCACAGGCACCATGGGGTTCTCAGCCACGTGACACTGCATGATGTTTCATGATAGTAGAATGGTTATTCCAAGGCATTGATGAAGTCTTTGAAAGCAAAGCAGATCCCTCCTATTTTCTGTTCCTTAGGTGACTTCCAAGTAATTATGGGACAATGTTTCAGAGTTAGATCAAGTTTCTCAGGAGTAAGTGAGTCACTTCTGCCCTTGGGGACTGAAGTGTCATCGCCTACCTGATCACATGTCCCTGTGTCTTTCTGCCCTTCATCCCTCTCCTTAGAATATTAGAATGCAGGCAAGAGTCAGGCAGCCACATCCCTGCTTCTTTCGTTCAGGCGGTACATAGCTGTGCTTGGCAAACACTTATTTCTGAGGCTGTGGGGGATATTTAGGGTAACTGAGCCACGACTACTTCAGTTTGATTTTTTTAGGGTGTTACATTTTCATAAGTAACAAATATCAGGCAACTTCCAGAAAATAGAGAAAAGGTTTATAAAGGAGCCTTATCTTTTAGAGAAGGAGAGAGGAGAGTATTTGTAACTGTATAAAATAGGCTTTCTTTTATAACAGCATCTAAGTGCCTCTTGATTTGGGTAGTTTTATCCTCACAATCACATGTTGTTGGGGCCTCTCTTATGCCATTAATAATAACTAAAATGGAATCCTTCTTCCAAAGAGAGGAAGCGAGAAGAGAGGAAGGTGAGATTTGAAGAGGGAAATGTGTCCCTGTTCCTTCCCTGAGGCTGAACCATTTATCACTCTCTCCTCATTCGATAAAAGTGAATTTTATAATCAAATTTCCCCTAATCAGCCGCTGTCAGTGGAGGTGTCTTATCGCTGAGAGGAAAATGACACCGATTCCTATCGGAAAGCAGAACCGATGTCACCATGTCCCCATCACAGCTCTTCAGCCGCCGTATCTACCTTCTCCACAAACACCAAGCCATGCTTTTTTCATAAGAACATCAAAACACAGTAAAGTCATTAAAATTGCACCCGCGTAGACTTGCAGGGACCAGCCACACTGGCGCAAAATGGGATGTGGGAAAACAGACTCCAAATGTGCTAATTCCATTGTCACGTGCTTACGGCTTAATTTTAATCAGTTAAAAAAGCCACACATTGCAATAAATTGGCATTATCTTCTGTGACACCAGAAGACACAGTTGGTTCAAGGATTTAGAGGGTCACTAGCAACAGTATATAGTATTACAGACAAAGTATTTTTACGCTTGAACTGTGGTAGCTAAGGTACAATCCTTAGTAAAGACCACAAAGAAAGACTATAACCCATGTAGCACAAAGTTCAGCTTGCAGACCGCCTTCCTCCTTTATGGGCTTTGTATGCAAAACAAAGAATTCTGAGAATTTTTGAAAGGAGTGATTCATTTATCATATATATATTTTTAAAAAAAAATCTCTAGCCTTTCGGGGCTGTAGCCTCATTGCGTACTTGGCAGTAGACCAAATGGCCTTTCCATAGGTCTGCTCATTGGGCTTGTTTTCCAGCCCTAATGTTTCACTGACTGTGTTTACATTGGCCATTCACTTGTGAGCCTAAACAAAGATACATTAACACGCCTGAGGAAATGCAAACACAAAATAGTGTCATTGACAATTGTTGAAGAGCAACAATGAAAGACTGTCTCTAATGGTCTTAATTTATTAACGTCAAATTAGCACCCTTATGTTTTTACACAGTTAAGTTGAAAATCACTGAAGGTGGACTTACTGGTAAATTTCATTTTAATTTGTTCCAAGGGTTGTTCTTAGCATATCCATAGCTCTGTTTCAAAGCAGAATTATCATCAGACTTGGGCTGACCAGCATACCCGAGAGTGAGCTGGCTAGATTTGTTTCTATGGCTCAGTGTAAGGTGTCAGCTAAACTTCCACGTTTAGCATGTAGCTTTGTGAGTTTTAGAATCTTTCATAATATAATTTTAAAATGTAAGAGATCATCAAGTTTATTTTGAAATTCTAAGGAGGTTAAAATGTTGAGAAAAATAAACAACTGTGGTTCATGAAATGATCGAGTGGAATAAATCCCAATTTCGTCTTGAGAGTTTACAAACCATTCTTAATCAACAAATCTGACCTCCAGAGAAAGAGAGAAAGTAAACAAACAGTGTAACCACAACTCTGAGTGAAAGGAGCTTCTGGAATTAAATTGTAAATAGGTAACCAAGCATTCCAGTGGCTTTTGTTTCAGTTTTGTTCAGCGCTCGTTGATTTCTCACAAGACAACAGAAAAGAAGCGGGCAGCAGTAGTATGCTACAGCAAAGGAGCGCTGCAGAAACTGCTTTGCAGCACACAGTTCTTGTTTCCACTGCCAGTTTGTTTTCCTGGAGTCCATGGCACATTGATGAGACCTCTACTGCGTGATTGAAGTACAGTTTTAAAAACCTTCGTACTGGGAGGTTGAGACCGGTGCGCTGCAGCGTCACGAAGGCAGCTTCCCTGATTGCCTTCGCTCTGTAACGTAGCCTGAGTGGTCGCGAGGCTTCTGTGTTTAAACAGCTTGAGTAAATTTACAGGGTCACCCCTTTTCATAATAATGGAGAAGAGGAATGAGCTCAAATTTTAATCACACAGCTCTTTTCAGTGTTAGAATTAACAGTCAGCTCTGCATAACACGAGCAAAGTTGGGGCTGTCTGGTGAGGTCTTCCTTAAGTGATGGCTCCTGGCTTTCTGAAAGAGAAAAATAAATAAATAACCAGAAAGGGAATTGTACACACTAGAATGCTGGCTCTTAGTGTACACCTAAAAAACTAGTTTCGTTCAGTTGTTTTTCCCTCACTCTAATGTTAACAGTGGGTGTTTGTAGATACTTTTTGTGGAAATTGACCAGTTTAATATTTCAAACATACATTTATATATTTAACAAGGTTGTAGGAAGGGAAAGACTATACTGCCTTAGACTGAAACAGCCCAACATATTTAATTGGAGAGCCATGCTATTTGGAGACGAAAAGAATTTAGGAAACCTAATGTATTTATTAAGTTCATGCCTGAGATAGCAGGACAGATTTTATTGAGCCTTCCTATCACCTGTACCATAAACCAGCAGGCACTGCCTGTTTAATCAGCCAGGTGAGTTGTTAAATTGGAATGATTTTACGACTAGAATTTGTAAGTGTTGTATATTTGGTATTTTTGAAGAAAATGCTACCTTAAAGAAATCACAAACACCAATGTTGTTTGTTAACCTAACATACATATTAAAGAATATTAGCCAGAAAATATTATGCTTCTTTAGTTTTGTTTGTTTGTTTTGGTGTGTGTGTGTGTGTGTGTGTGTGTGTGTGTGTGTGTGTGTGAGAAGTGGAGGGAAAAGAATGTCCATATTATTCAGAGGCCATTCAAAACTAAAGAGATAATCTTTTTACTTCTATGTTTTTATTAATCTTTACTTTTATTTACTTTAAATAGTTCTAAACATTGCAATGGAAGTCGTGATGCAGTAGAAGGTGCATATGCCTATGATGTTTTCCAAAGCCACATTCTACTCTGAGCCCTAAGTTGTTCATGTTATTACACTTCTCCACACATAGGCTGCGCCATTGAGCCACCAGTCAACAAAATGTTCCTTGTGTGGCCTGTAGTACATGGAGTGAAGATGACTGTCATTTTTAATGTGTCTTACTCTAATTACTATGGCAAGAGTGTATTTTGATAGAACTCTTCTGCAAACGTTAAGATACTTTCTAAGAATTTTAAATTCATACTTGCAAGAACACATTATGTTTTCATTATTATTTTCTAAAGATACCAATAAATGCATTAAAAAAAACTTAGCTCTTAAAGAATATTTGTAATTTAAATGTCTGAAGTTATTTTAATTTTTGAAGATTATTTAACTTTAAAATATAATAGTAAAATAACTGTAAAATGTCAAATAATCAATATAAATATGTACTTAGAAATTTTATATTAAAATCTGTTTAACATATCTGCATAAAAATTTTCTGAAGTCAAACATTTTTCTTTCCTAATGCAAAATTTGAAACAAATATGAGGAAGAACCGTTTGCTATTGCTGTTACACAGTATATATATTTTTATTTCCATAAATGCAGCTAACAGGAAAATCTATAATAATGTCTATTGCACTCATTGTTTCAAGCGTAAGTTGAAAGAATAGATTTAAAGTAACATTTCAACTACATTTCACTTCTGATGTTTCTTAGTTTTTATCTTTTAGAAAGCAAATTTTAAGATTAATTGAATATTTTTGTTAAATGTACAGGAAAACTCACCTGTGTGTGTCATATAAATTGGCAGACTCTGAACACGGTGTGCTGGAGTCTTCTCTTTGTATAAGTAGACTTTGTAAATGTTTGTGTTGTTCACTGTGAACTGTGAACTGCGTCTGTGTGCTGATAGTGGAAGCTATGCTTGAAAATGTGAGCATGAGGTTAACAGTTACCTCATGGCAAAAATTCCACAAGTATTATTGGCACGTGTGGCTGTGCCTGGATTTCCCATGTGCCAGCCTTCACTTGCCTCAGTCCAAAAACCCACCTCATGAGCACCTGTCATTACCCATACAACTTCTCAGAGGACAGTTTGTAAAAAAAGGTCGGTTGGTTAGTTATATGCTGGGAACTTTTTCCTCAATGCTTAGATGGAGGCTGATTTGCCCTTTCTTGTAAGATATCTCAATTTATCATTTTAAAATGTTCCTAAGAACAAATAAAGTCATATTCTTTGTAGTAAAGCATAATTTTTTGCAAAATTCCATTTTATAGCTCGTACCATCTGCTTCAAATGTTATAACACAATTTATTTTATAAAGTGTGAGTTGTTGGGATAGAGTTTAATTTTTTTATGAATTCATGTAAATGGTTCCAGGTCTTGTTTACTGCGAAAATAATACATGGAAATGTATTGTTAATGACGTTTGTGTCTATGATTTCAAACAACTACATTAGAGCAGGGCGGTTTGCAATGTAGAGCATAGGCTAACAATTCTTCTTAGCGTATTTTATATCATCACATGTCTTCCTGATCACAGTGATCATAGTGATCATAGTAATCATAGTGATCATAGCATCAATAGTGTTCAACTGGCAGGGGCTTGGCGACAGACTAGTTGATTTTTTTTTTTTTTTTTTTTTTTTTTACCCAAAACTATTACCTAAGACGCTACCCAGCTGGATAATAGACACTGTCAGTCTCTGATTTATTAAATCTGTGGAGTCTGATTGTCCACATATATAATGTGAGAGACTGTATAAACAATATCTGTGTGATGAGTTAGCCAAATGCAATAGTCATCACTGATTTATAGCACAGGTTTTCCCCAAGTATTGGTGAACTGTCTCTGGAAATGACCGTAGATTTTGTGGAACTTTGTGGAAAGAAAGACTGCTTTGACTAAAGAGGAATATAAAGAAAAGAACTGGTGTTTGAGTGGGCAATAATCTATAATATGCAGTGCCAGGTTGGTATTTATATGGTACTGGATCTCAAAATGAATAGATGGATTTTCAATATTTGGAAATGATGTTTTTAATCATCTTTCTTAAAATGTACTCAGAATTCATTTCAAAGCCCAAGATATTATTCATAACTGCTGAAACTACATATAGAGAAATATGCTATATATCTATACTGTGGGTACAGATGGGGGAAAGTGTGTGGTCTCAAATATAAGAACCATGTTACAAGCCCCATGAGGAATTAAATATGCTGAGATGTGATGCAGTCTGCTTTTTCTTTTAGTAGAACTGCATTCCATGTGTGCAGCGAAAGGGGCATTTACTAAAGGATGGCAAATGATTCTTCTTTGAAAGGTTGGAGAGTTCCAAACACAATTACCAATTCTATCCTATAATAGTCACCCAACAATTTAAAATGATCAGCCCTGGTTTTATGTTCTTCCTCTGAAAAGCCATGCAAATGATCACATTTTCCCTACTTGTACTGTTTGTTTAGTGTGGGGGTTTGGAGGCTGCATGGTTGGTTTGCCTCCTACAGTCTCTTCTTTTTTCATCCTTGTAGCTCTGTTCCATGGAAGAGACCCACTCAAGATGTGCAACCCAATGATTCACTGTGTGCTTTCTAGAAACCCAAATAGATTTGTTACGAAAGGGAACAGCCATTTGTTGGCTTCTGTGCTTTGACCCTCATAATTATCTTAGAGGGTCCCTGCTGCTGTCCCCATTTGACACATGAGAACACCAAGGTCTGTGGAGGTCAAGTTCTCAGTCTCGAAGGCTGGCTGAAGTCAGATCTCTTCCATTTTCATTATCGCATGCCAGAGTGTTTAATTATCCCAGTTGACATCTATTCAGAGAGCAGAGTTGAAAGTTAAGCTTCACCTCCTTTTTAAAAGACGAGTTGTGTTTTTCCTCCCCATAGAGTAAGCTAGAAACAGCTCATTGGACCCACCCTCCCTGGGTCTGCGGACACTGCTGAGAATGAGACTCCTAAACAAAGCAGGTGTCTGGGGACAACTGGGAAGGTAGTCTTGTGACACTGCTGAGCACGTGACTCTGAGAGGAGATGAAAGCCTGCATATGTGTCCAACCAAGGGGACTGGATTGGGCTCTCTCTGTGTGGCCTGGGTCTTGTCCTCTCTAAGAGGTCACTCGGGGGAAAGTGGCGGGGACCTGGAAGAAGCCATGCTGTACAGCACACTGTGCCTGTCTTCTCTGGAGTGTCGGGTTGGTGCCATTCTCTGCTGTGTCCCTCAGACACTCCACATAAGGGGACACTTCTGTAGACACACACAGCCTGAGAACCCACAAACTTAGGTGGCTTATTGTCTTAAGTTCATTGTCCCTTTTCAAATGTAAGCCGAAATTTTGCCCTAAAGAGCCTCATATTCAAATATGTAGTTACCTTTTGTGAAGAGTTAAAGCAGGGCATACACTAGGACTTAACAAAGTGTAATGCTGACTCAGTCCAGAGAAGAAGTTTGTTCAAAAACCAACAGCTACCTGGAGGTTGCACAAATTCTTCTTTTTCCCCATTGCAAAGACAAAGACAAAAGCAAAGCAAGGCTTCCTATGGAAAAGTTAAGGAAGGAAACTTCCTGTTGGCATCCTAGTGGGAAAGAAATGCTAAGGACTGAGCCGAGGACCTGCCCTGTTGGGAGATTCTGATTTCCAGTTGGGTGGATTAGAATAAAATGTAATCCACTGAAACTCAATGAATATTGGCCCATATTTTGACACAGGACATTTTAAAAATTGTTCCTTTAATGAAGAAAAACCAACTATTGAAATAAACGTCAAGGGAAGCTATTATTATGTACTAGTTCGTTTCTCTGAAGAGTCTAAGATGCCAGTTGCATATTGTGTTGTTAGCTGGATGCATGTTTTGAGTACTAAAGCTAGAACCAAGTGGTACTGAGCACACCAGGCAAGCACTTCAACACTGAGGCACACTGTCAGGACACCTTCCTATCCACTTGCTGGGTCAATAAAGAATCCGCTGTCTTTCAGCATTTTCCCACATTCTAGTTTTGCACATTCACCCTCAAAGAACTCTGGTAAGAATGGAATTGGAACAATTATCGCAGTCCTAGCAACATATACTGAGTGGTTCCTGAGTATCAGATGCCGTGTTGTAAGAATTTCCACATGTTGGAGCTGGGGAGATGGCTCAGCAGATAAGAGCATTAGCTGTGCAAACATGAGAAGCTGAATTCAAATCCTCAGCATCCATAAAAAAGCTAGGCATGATCAGTACCAAGGGTGGAAGGGCAGAGACAGGAGGGTCTCCGGGGCTTGCTGGCCACCAGCCTAGTTCCGGTTTCAGTAGAAGACCCTGTCTCAAAGGAGTAAGGCATGGAAGGATAGTGCAGGACACCTAATTCTTCCTATAGCACTGCACACACATGCACATGCACTATACACATACATGCATACGCACATGTGTACACATACTATATTCTCTCACACACAATAAATAATTTAAATATTAAGAAATTTAAAAAGAATTCACACATACTATTTCCTGCTTGAAACAACCCTGTGAGGACTGTTATCCTCACCTTTACAGGTAACATAACCCAGGGCAAATTCAGCTAGTATTTGCTGAGCACTTCTCTGTGTTGACAGACCGCTGTTCCCAGTGTTGTCTTTACTTCCCAAGCATTCTATTTGAGTTATCTGGGTATTTATCTTTATTTCACCATGAGACCAAGTGACTTATTCAACATCCCGTAATGGGTAGATAGCTGAGAATCTGCTTCTCAGGTCTGTTCTGTTTTGTTCATCCTAAGCTCCATGTAACTATCTTCCTGTCTGACAGATTCCCTCCAAATTTAAACTTCAAAGGAAAAACCAGGAGTATTCCACATAGTCAGTAATATCTATTGTAAGGAAGCTCATTTCTGTATAACGTACCACACCAGTCTTGGACAAATATTCTAGGATGCCTTAAAAACAAAAACAAAAACAAAAACAAAAACCTGCAGTGTAAGATAACTGTTGGGAGCAAGAGGTTTAGAATTAGGCCTGTCAGTTACTGTGACTTTAGGACACGTCTCTGTCTCTCCATGCCATTGTTAATGAAAGGAAGACAATGCCAGCATTGTTGGAAGTCTGATAAGCTCAGAATGGAGGGCGCAAGTGATGTTGGGTGTTGTTGATAGTATCTCCACATTTAAACTCCTAAAAGAGTTTTGTTTTGGCAGTCCTGCACTTGTTTGCTCATTTTATCTCTTAATCTTGAGCAGAAGAGCTAAAGGAGACTGGACGTCACAGTAAGAAAACTGCCATTCCAGGAAAAGCGACACTAATCAGCCCAGTAACCGCCCTTTGTCAAAGTAGCTTTAAGTCAATAAAAAAAAGGAATAGTATCCATTATTTAAGGAGGCAATGAAATGTATTTTAGTGGCACATTATTAAATGATTAATTTTGAAATTAAATACTCCATTTCACCATAATATGAGGCCAGTGAGACACTTTTCAATACCAATAGTACTTTATTGGTGAAATTATTAAGGCCACTCCACATAGTTAAAAGGGAGGTTTATTTTGTGGGGTAACTTACAAATAAAGGGATAGGTTGTAGGGTCTGGCAAAGGTATGGCGCAGTCCAGCAGTGTTCCCTGGAGAACTCTGCTCGGTCTACCTCCAGCGTCCAGGGTCCCAGAACCAAGAGAGACCTCTGCTCTTGATCCTGGGTCTCCCACTTACTCCCTCAGCCCCGCCTTGTGGGCATGACCATTACCAAAGCCTCAATGGGGGTTGGAACTTCCAGGCCAATGCTGGGATGGCTACCCACTACATCTCCCCCTTTTGTCTAAATAAGAAGGTTCTAACCTAATACAAGACTATATACAAAGAAATGGTTATCAAATATTGTCCAGGAGTAATGAGGGATAATGACCTAGTTAAGATGGAACTACAATCAATGCAAACAATATCAAGCAAAAAACACATACTAAAATCCAGGGAAGTCTAGAGCGTGGGTAGGTGGCATGTTACAAAGATCATTCCAAAAGGTGTCCTATCCTAAAGAACCTGAGTCTAATACTTAATATATTCTATCTAAGATATATATATATATATATATATATATATATATATATATATATATATATATATATATATATACTAAGTTGTAGCTATAACTTCTAGTCTTTAACCTCATCAAAGACCTGAGAAGGAATATAATAATACCTGAGAAATGGGAGAAGGACACAAGCAACTTATGGGTGTCTTGCAAGAGTAGACAGAGACAGATGGCAGCCTGGACAGTCACCTAATGTTTCTCAGCATCATTGGTGCATTCAAATTGGCTACAGGCCTAGAGTACCTGACAGACCATTTTCAGAAGCAGGAATTCTGAAAGACCATCTTACCCTGTCTTGGCAAAGTATAGTGGTGCTTTCCTTGTATCCTGCTTGTCCAGAGGGTCTTCAGCTTCCTCCCTCAGCCCCGCCTTCTGGGCGTGACCATTACCGAAGCCTCAGTGGGGGTTGGAACTTCCAGGCCAATGCTGGGATGGCTACCCACTACAGTGCTTCTGATTTATTCAATGGTGACAGATCCAAATGGTACAAGAGCCACACAGGTGGTAGAAAGGATCCTTGGCCTAAGGGAGTATGTCCCTAGCCAAAAGCACTGGTGTTTTAAACAGTTGTGCTAGCCAAACAGATGTGATTAGAACCCACATTCAGTACAAAGCTCACGGCCCCAAGAGTAAATCATGCCCATGGCCCTAAGTTCCTGCTCTGTACCTGTGTGTATGTTATTGTGTGCAGTCTGCCCTGTGACATACAGTAGAACAGCTACCTGGGTGTCCTCTATCTCCCTTTTCCTACTCAGTTCTTCCACTCAGTGGCCCTGCAGTTCTGGGTACAACACAGGGCATGTTATTGGGAAAATACCAAACAATGGCCTCTGACTAGCTTTCGTTATTAGACATGAGAGAACAGTGACATTTGCACATGGGTGAAGATTTTCGTCCTCCACTCCCCCCTCCCCAGGAAAGGGAATATGGATTGCCAAGGAGATTTATGTGGCTGCTGTGCTTCTTAACTTGGGGATGGTACAGACAGAGCCAGGGTACATTTCTTACTGTGCCATCTATGTGGCCTTTTCTAGTTTTCATGAAGATTCCCCACATATTCTAGCAAGTTCAGTAATAAATAAAAGTTGGATGTTAGGTAATATATATCCAAAATCTAGTTGCTAAGAGGCCCTTTAGACCAACTGACCAGTCATATTACATATTATTAACCAATGATCTATATTCCCTCTGCCTACTTTAGTTTTTCTTTCATTTATTTGAGATAGATTTCTATCACTTAAATATGAACTAGAGACCAGGTGTGATAGTGCATACTTGTCATCCCATCACTGAGGAAGCTAATGTGGGATGATTCCAAGTTCTAGCCAGCCTGAGCTCTGTAGGAAGAGTCTGTCCCAGAAAAAGAAACAAACAAACAAACAAAAAAAGGCAGACAGGAAGGAAAGAAATGGAGGAATAGACCTCTACTACCCTTGGCTTCTGTGAGGAGTGTTCTCCATGCTTCCAGTGGTTCTGGGACCTTCGGAGTATGATAAAAACCCATGCCTATCTGTTCAGCTTCTTTCCTGTGTGTACCCATTCATTCTTAGGAATCTCTGCAGATTCCTGGCAAATACTGTGCTTTTAATTGTTTTTCTAAGTTACTTAAATTATAGTACTCATTTTACACTTTAAATTATTTCCTGTAGATATTTAAATTTCAAAACAAGTTAAGAAGCAGCTCGCATCAGATAAATCTGGGGAGTGTTACCTGTGGCCAGCTGTTACTGTCCTGTCAGCAGGTGAAGGACACGGGAGAGACTGGGTGTCTCCTAATTCCTGCAGTTTGCTTGTTTGTGCTGGGAGGGTGAGGTGCTGCCTAGATTCCTAGATAGAAATCATTCTTTGAGTGATAATGATTTAAACATATGCATTCCGGGCTGTGCATGTGGCTCAGTGGCAGAGCACTTTCCTAACTAACATAGGCAAGGCCCTGGGTTTAGTCCTCAGCAGGATGAATGAATGCATCTAATATTAATCACTTGAACACTTTTTACCATATTTGAGTGAAACTTATTTTCCTTATTGAAGTAATGTTTAACTGTTTTAAATATCATTGTTTTTAACAGTATAATCTCATTTTAAACGTCTATAAAGTCTTGAGTTTGGTGTGGTGCATATAGTTTTTAAGTACCCAAAAAATGAAATGCATGATTACTGCATTTTATGACTGTGAGATAGCACTTTTTAAGAATTTAACATTTCTGAAATTAAGGAGTCTTTTACTTACTGGCATGTGGCAGACTGTGAGCCCTAAACAGTAGTGGTGACTATTTGTCAGGGTGTGAGTGATATGGTTGAGGACTCAGGGACATTGATAAAGAACAGTAGTTCCAAAGTGTAGACCACTGATGTGTGAAAGTATTTAATGAAAAAACTCAGCTTGTTTGTTTTGCTTATATTTCCCCTTTCATGTATGTGCCAGGATGAAATCTCTCTATATGAGCTGGAAGAGATCTTTACATGTTTAGAGTTAAAAGTTTAAATAGTAAGTAAGCATTATGCCATAAATTACTTGGCAGCCAGTTTTTGTGTAGTGTGGAATAAAAGGGTGGGGAGCACCTAGTCACTGTCCAAGTAGCCAAGGGAAGAAATTATTTGTACCCCACTAAGAACTGAGCTTTGCTGCTGTCTTTTGGAGGCGTGTTTATACTCCCTCGAATAGGTAAGACATGCTCTCCAGGGGTGTTAATGGAAAAGAAGAGAGCTGCTGAGCCCAGGGACTTGGCATTTTGGAGGCAGAGGAGTTGGAAGAAGTGATAGAGGATGTGGAGGTGACTCTGGGTGTTGTCCCATCATGAAAGCCAAAGCAAAAGAAGCTGGTTATAGTAACCAGATGCTGCAGAAGACCAGAGACTGTTCTAGCAGATAAGACATGGTGGCTTTGGCAAGTAGGAGTGCTTGAGCAGTGGAGATGAGCCTGCATGCACATGTCAGAGTTAAAGACCCACAGGGACATGGTGAAAGGACGAAAGGACGGGCAGTGCCCACAGGAGCATGAGCAGCGGCCCCTCTCGGGCACTCACCATTCTCTTCGCTTTGTGGCACTGGTCATTGAGAATAACAGAGGATTTGTATGGCTTTCCTCACCTACCCGCCACACGGTGTTGTCAGCACAGATACCAGTTTCAGATTGGTAATACCCTGTTTTATACTCTCTCAGTTTCCTAAGTTTGTTTTGGAAAACTCTGAAGTCTGGAGGCCATTTCTCCAGTGGGTGTATTTGTGTGTATATCCGCTTTATCAGGAACGTGGTTGCATTCAGGTCTGTTGTCCTGTGCGCCTTTGTTGGTGGCTGCATTCCATGGGGCTCAGTCTTTCAGGCCTGTGTGTTTACTAACTATTCAGATGCCTTGTGGCATTCACACAGATTATGTAAAATAAAAAAAAATACATTATTAAGGCTGTGGATGCTGTGAATGGATTATTACAATTTGCCTATCATGGTAATGGCACCTGTTAGAGGTGTGATACAAAAGGCAGTGACAGGCAGTGTAATTTAGTAATTGTGGCCATTGTACTGTATGGCTGGTCAGTTCACCAGGCAAGTACAAAGGAGGCAGTGTTATAGCAGAGCAGGGGTGGGCACGCTTAATAGAGAGAGCTGGTTGTGTACTGAAAGAGACTTTTGGTGGAGGGCTAACTCCCAGGGGGCAACTTAGAATGAGTTGAAAAGAATGAACAGAAGCACAAAAATGGTACAGGTTTTCCTATTTCAGCTCTTAAAGTGACAGACGGGCTATATGGGTGCACATTGGCAGTACTTTTCCTGCTGCCCAAACAGCTTATTTTGCCCTTTCAGAATACCCAGGCAAAGTCGTCTTGTCACATGGCAGTCCCGTATAATGTCCTCTTGTCTTCTCCCATTTGTAAAGCATGCTGTATCACAGTTCCCAGCAAGCTGTCAGGGAGGCAGGTGCACTGAAGTTTGAGAAGACCATTTGCCTACAGTCCACAGTGTGTTTGAAGAACACATAGGTCAGCACAGGCTCCCAAGAGACAGAAGCACATATATCCTTGTCTTACCATCATCACCACTCTTTATTATTACTTTAACTTCATAGACAATTTTTGCTGCTACTTCCAAAACCCCGTCACACTGTTGGTCACTATAACTGAGGCCTAACTGGAGCATCAGGTGATAGAACCAATAGTGAGAACAAATTTAGATATTTTTTCCCCAGTCTGTTTAAGATTTCATGAAGTCAAGCTGTCTTCTAGGGTACTCTTGAGTCATACTTAAGAGTGCAGTGAGGAAGAAGAGAATATGGAAAGAGAAAACCAAATGCACCAAAATAACTTTCATTCCCAAGGTAATCTATGCCCTAGGTTCACTTATGAAAGAGTGTCAGGCTGAGCACCAAGTGTCATCCCCTTGCTGTTGTGTCTAGAAAGTATAGAATGTGCCATCTGGAGTGGCAGTTCCCTGGCCTGATGCTGGCTTACTCACCTTCATCCTTTTCTACATTTCAATTGTGAGTGACAATAAAGTGAGCCTCTTAGGCTGCGTATGGACTACATCTCATGGGCCGTGCATTTCTTCCTCTAACTTCTCCATCGACCTGTGGCCTACGGTAGAATCACTATCCTTCTCAGCATGGGGGAACAGGTTTGTAGGGGTCTGTAGTTCATGTCCAGCAAGTTGATCAACATCTTCACAGTCTATGTTTATACAGAGAATTTGCTAGAGTGAGGGTTATTTGTTTTTTTGTTTTTTGTTTATTCGGAGCTGAGGACCGAACACACTACCACTCAGCTAAATCCCCAACCCCGAGGTGAAATGTCTGCAGTAATGGTACATTTAATTCTATGGAGTTTGGGAGCAAAGTGGCCATAATACAATTATATTTGATGAGTTTTGAAAGCAGAATTATACAAACTAGTCAAAGGTTCTAGAATGCTATCATAGGCTAGTGTCTACATTTCACCCTACCAGTTATGTTCCTAAGAGACCACTGGCTTGTTCTTTTCATTATGGGTGGATCAGCTTATATAGAATATATTATGTTGTTGGGAGCCAGCCCAGTTTCTTAATAAAGGGCCACACAGAAGAAAATGCATCCCACAAAATGCCGATTCACATCTTTTAGCTTGTGTAAGTGGTGCTGCCAAAGTCCTCAGTGTGGATGAGTGAGGTGTGCTGCTGCTCCCAGTCACAGCAAGGGGACTTTGGCCATCAGCCCATTGGAACAGGCATGCCGCTTACGAGGATGCCAGCCAGTAGAGCACTGTGTGAAAGTTAAAACATGGTTTATGCTTTGACTGAACTGAGCAGCATTGCAGCTTGATACTTTTCTTTGTGCCAATTTGGCATTTGAACACTCTTCACAGAAGAAAGAAAGAAAAAAAAAAGGATGTCACTATCATGAAAGAACTTTTCTGTGTAAAGTTAGCATTTAGATTCTTCTTGAGATATGCAATGTTTTACCAAGCTGGAAGAATATTCTTACATGCATAAGTGTCCTTTCTCTACTTCCCAGAAAGGACTTTCCAAGCTTTGCAGAGTAGCCATGGGGAAAGATGCCTGGAGGGGGAACGGAGGGCCCCCCCAGTCTCTGCCTTTGTGTCACGTCAGTAACTTTGGAAAGAATTAGCGTACTGACTTCCTGCTTGGGACAGTTTTCTGCAGCTCTGGCCACCCTCCATGCAGGAGGAAGTGCTGGGTATTGGACACAGACAGAGCTGATCTGGAAATCAATACTTTCCAGCTTAAAGATTGCAGTTGCTTCTCCTCAACCCCCTGGGCTTCCTGAGACTGAGGTCAGGGATGTGACCACAGACCCATGTGTTCATCAGTCCTCTGTTGTGTACAGTGTATAAATGGTAATGTGGATAAACACTGCCCTCTCACACCGCTAATTACATTGATTGCTGCAAAAAACCAGGAACCTACCAAAATATCACAGGAAGCTATTTCTAACACAGCCCAACTTTGCTCTTTCTGGCTAAGTGCAGTCACTGGTTTCCCTTCCTTCCTTCCTTCCTTCCTTCCTTCCTTCCTTCCTTCCTTCCTTTCTTCCTTCCTTTCTTTTTTTACCCCTTCAGAATGATGTGTTCTTGTTTCAAGCATTCAGATGATGCAAAACAGATTTCTATGGCAATATTATTTTTTGCAGCCAAAAAAAATCATCCAAGAAAGTTTTACATCTTCTCCTAGGCTGACGTTTATTATAGATCCTTTGTGTTACTGGCATGAACTTACTTTGTTTTAAAATTTAAATAAATCTACTTTGAATTATTTCGGGAGAGCTAATAGGGACAGTAAAATATTTAATAGTGGGAAACTGGGGTTGTTAAATAATTAGTTTCAGTGAGTAAGAGAGTAAATGAGCACTACTGTTTCTGCTTGACTCTGAGTGAAACGGACTGCTATTAGAGACTTCATGAGTTTTCAACCAAATAAAATAAAGGTTGACTGTGAGATTGTGTGAGAGCCTTACACCCAGAAGCGAAGGGCGATGGCCTCCTCAGTCGCTGGCACCGGTCTCCTCACACCTTGTCAACCTTATTCCTTTTTGCTCTCTGCCTTTCCCTCTTCTAGCTGTCATCTTAGCAACAGTTCAGAAGTCCAGACAGTGACTCTCACAGCCGTGCTCAAAAGACTGAAGTAAACACACTCCCAATTTCACATTTCCAACATCTCTGTTTTACACATCCTACTATTACAGCACTTAGTTTCAGAGTAACCACTGGTGATTTTGTTGGCTAAAAATGGCCTGTGGTTTTTAGCAGCAAACATGTCTTATTCTTTCACAGACCCTGACATTTAAACTCTGAAACTGTACATCCATAAACTTAGCTTGTTTGTATATGGTTGTGTAGGTTAACATTTTCACTTGTTTGTCTGATGTTCTTAGCTGATGCAGACTGCCATTCAGTGTTTTAATGTGCTCTGACACTATTTGTGGAATACTTATTTCTATTCAAAGCAATAAAAAATTAGTTGTTTTGAAAATGCTCAAATAAAATTTGTAGAAAATTATTATTTTTCTATTTGTTGTGTGTCTCAAAATTTATTTAAG